>NC_056738.1:350445938-350553200 GCF_019279795.1 Protopterus annectens
TATGTTAAGAGACAGTCCCAGTGATTTTTTGATGTTCGTGTTTCACTGTTGCAGTCATCACTGTAGGGTTCTTCCGGCAGGCAGTCCTTGGTCGGCCAGAATCCTAAAGTCTGGGTCCGGCGTCGGCTGTTCAGTCATGCTCCCTGACGTCAGAGCGCTAGGAGTACAAAGCTGCCAGCCAACGCCATGTTCTCCAGTCTTTCTTGCCGTGCGGTAAAAGCAGTTCGCAAGTGCCGGTCGGCTGACTCCTGATATTTTTTCATGCTTCAGTCCGAAGACTGACTACTTCTTCTCAAAGCTAAGTACCCCATTGGGGAAACTTTTTCTTGCTCCAGTCCGATGTCAGAAAAAGTTAATAATTGCATTTCTTGTGGGAAGCAAATACCTCATAAGGATTTCCATTCTTACTGTATTCCTTGTGTAGGGCCTGACCACGACGTAGCTAGTTGTCGGTTTTGTGCTAGATTTAACCAGCGTACGATTAAGCGAAGGTACGATTTTGCTTTTCACTACTTTGGTAGGCGATTTAATTATAAAATGTCATCTGACACCCTTCCGACTACCGGAGTTCAAAAACAACGCAAGGATAAGGACAGGCCTCCAAGGTCCAAATCAGACGTTTTTCAAGCAGAGCCAGCTACAGGTTCGGCAGTCGTCAGTGAGGCGCTTTCGCAGCCCCTGTCGGCCATTTCAGAACCGATTGCTGAAACGGACTCCCACGAGGAGCCAACTAGGCCTTTGAGCACTCCAGCTGCAGGACCTTCGGACAAACAAGGGAGAAAAGGATTCTCCATACTCTGATGTATACAGACAACTCAGATGTTATGTTAAGGGACAGTCCCAGGGATTTTTTGTTTTGATTCAGCCTTTCTGTGCATTTCATGTTTGCCTTTCTGTTCATGTTCACGTTTGGATGAAGGGGGTGGGGGAAGAATGCCTGAAGGAAGTGTCAAAGGTGTTATCCAAATTCCACTTGCACAAACAGCTCTCCCTGTGAGCCATTCATTGCTTTAATCTGTGCATTTTACCCGTTGAGAAAAGTGTCTCAAGAATTTTATGACCAGACTGCTGCTGCTACTCTAGAAAGTGCATCAGTAATGCAAGCCTTTTAAAACATTAGTAAACAGTTTTTTTTCTTTCATTTCATATTTTCTTCTGTGCTGGTTGTGAATCCTGGCCATCTAAAACAACTTTGACATGGCTTCTGCCTATAGAAAGCATTTGAGTCAGGCAAACAGTAGTGGAAACCATGTTTCTCTTTCTTTCATGTTTTACTGTATTCTGACTTTTGAATGCTAGCCCAGTGTTGTGATTTTCTGACCTGCTGGTAATTCCATAGAAAACAAGTGTGGTAGAAAGTTAGAGCATTAATAGACACACTCCTGTTCCTTTTTCAGCTTCTAGCTTGATACTTATTGATTTCCAAATACTACTAGACAAATGCACTTTTTTATGAGCAGGCTGCTTCTACATCTGTAGAAGCATGAGCAATGTAAAATTTAAAAATTAGTACACTGATGTCCCTTTTCTCTGGCACAGCTTTCTTTATTTTAAATGTGAGCCAGAGCTGGGGGCATAGTTCCCCAATCCAAGTCTGAGAGGAACACAATTCCAAAGATTAGTTTATCCTGGGAGCTGAAACAAGACTGGAACTGTGAATTTATAGGATATTTAAAAGTGAAATTACACTGTGGATGGGAATGAAAATGGTGTCAAAGTGGGCTTGTCATATCCTGGGTGTTATTGGCTAGACTTGTAAAGGCTGTTGTGCAATTAGCCTAGTAATCGCCTATGAACCTAAAATGAACACTGATTCATGTAAGCTGGGATAGGGTCTAGTTGCAACTAGATGAAGTGCTTATAACCTCTAATTCACCCATATAATTTTCCATACATCTGCCTTGTGAGGAAAATTCCTTTTTTAGTTTTGTGGTTTTAGCATAGGTGTGATGGTGTGGTAGTGCTAATTCTCATTAGATACTGAAATAAGCTCACCAGCTTAAATATAAACCCCTATGTCACTAGATGGGTTGCAAACTGGCTCAAGGACAGAACCCACATGGTTAGAATTGCTGGAGCCATGTCAGACTCTGTTACAAGTGGCGTCCCACAAGGCTCAGTCCTGGGACCTCTCTTGTTCGGTATATATTTCTCGGAGGTACAGGCCAACACGGAAGGACTGTGGCTGACCAAGTCCGCAGATGACTGCAAACTGGGCACCATAATAGACTCTCCAGCCGAGACAAGCATCCTCCAAAAGGGCTTCATAGAAACAGACAACTGGTGCCAGAGCCATGGCCTCAAGCTAAACGCCAAAAAGTGTATAGTCATCCCCTTTGGCAAAAACAAAGTGCCCACAAATTACCACATAGGTGGTAATCCATTAAGTACAGAAGAAGTAATTAAGGACCTGGGGACCCAAGTTGATAGCAATCTCTCATTTGACAACCACGTGGCCAAAGTGGTTAGAAAAACATTTTATATAGCCCACCTAATCATGAAGGGATTCACATCTAGATCAGGGGAGGTCATCGTGCCTCTTTACTCATCCGTCATCAGGCCCATAATTGAGTACAATGCCCCTTTTGGGATGTACCTTACCAGACACCTGCAGCAACTGGAAAGACCCCAAAAGTACCTCACCAAGAGGATCAAAGGGCTCAAACAGATGCCATATGCTGCCCGGTTAAAGAAACTCCAGCTCTACTCAGTGGCATACCGCCTGCTCAGAGGCGATCTGTGCCTGATGTATAAAGCCATGTCCAACCCAGAATGAATGGACATGCTGCACCTCAGAAAATCCAAATCCCATCGAGCTACGCGCTCGAGAGACTTGAACCTCAGCACTGAAATAAATAGGACATGCTGGAGGGACAGATTCATAACCCAGAGGCTCCCTTCACTCTGGAATAAAATCCCAGTCCAGGTTAGGCAGAGTCCCTCATTGACTCTCTTTAAGAGGAATCTTGAGTGGATGGGAGATTGTAGGTTTACCCCGGGTATCACTTCTGTGTCACTGTTAGACAGAGGCACAGTATACTAACCTCGAAAAAGGGCATAGCAAAATTAATTTAAAATGGGTGGCGAAAGCCAAACACACTCTGGCTAGGCTTATAAATGCCCTAGGGCAGATAGCCTAGTATGAACCAATGAACCTATGTCCAAATTTCACAAGACTGTTTACCATAAGTCCATACAAATTCTGAAACAAGTTTAGTTTTTTTTAATTTCTATCCCAAAAAGCTGTAGGTGATAACGATACTCTGAGTGGGATGCAAGACCAAAGGGAGTGTAAACCATTTTGCCACTTATTCTCTGAAGTCTGACTAGTAATAGGCCCTTGCATTTAGTTAGTAAAGCCCTCTTTCCATGATCCCTGTGCATGTTGTTTAGCTTACCCTTTAATGTATTTTTAAATCCAATTGCAAGTTAACTGGATGTGTGTAATTAAGAAATGGGTGAGGGATATAGCCTTCTTGTCCAGATTTATTCTATAGTCTTGAGACTGCCCCATAGTTTGTAAGCAAATAATTGTATGATATCTAACATGGGTTAAGGTAAATAAACTGTTAAGTCATTTGTATACAAGAACAATTTGCATTTGGTCCCAGATAATGAGTATCTAATTGCATTCACCAGCGGTGCAAAATAAAAGGCAAACAGTAGTTGGGACAGAGGACATCCCTGCTTGGTTTCTTGAGTGAGCCAAAACTCGTGCAAGCATTTGTATCTGAGCTTTACCCTTATGGCATCTTGGTAAATTATTTGCAGTACTTTAAAATGTTGCAGCACAGCATGTATATTTAAAAGAATAAGTACATTAGCCAATTTTTCTGTAAAAGGCCTTCTGTGTCCAAGCTGGCTGAAAGGAATTCTCACTCCTGTTGGTATCTTTAGTAAGTACAGCTATTTTGAAAATGTCTGTATTTTGACCTGGTATAAAGCCAGTCTGATCAGGGTGTATGCAGTGTTGGATGAATTTAGCTATTCACTGTGCCATGATAGCCATGAACAGTTTGTAATCATGTTTCAATATTGACATTGGCCTATAGAAACCAACCTGGGAGGGGTTAATAACTGTTTTCACTACCATAGTTAGCTTGATGTTCTTCGTGTTTCACTGTTGCAGTCATTATATTTGGGTAATATGCTGGCAGGTTGCCTCAGTCGGTCTGATTGACAAAGTCTTTGGTCCTGCGTCGGTTGCTGTACCTTTTTCCATGATGTCAGGTTGTCAGGGGTATAAAACATGCAGCCGACGTCATTACCTCAGTATTTCTTGCTGTGCGGTGTCCGAAGCAGTTCGCAAGTGCCGGTCAGCCGACTCCTGAAATTTTCGTTTTCGAGTTTCAGAAATGAAGTCTTCAACTTAAAGCTAAGTACCCCATTGGGGAAACTTTTTCTTGCTCCTTACCGATGTTAGTAAAAGTTAATAATTGCATTATTTGTGGAAAGCAAATACCTCAAAGATTTTCATCTGTACTGTATTCCTTGCCTAGGCCCTGACCATGACGTACCTTGCTGTCTTCTGCTTTAATCCGCGCACTATCTGTTGTCGGTACATGTTTGCCTCTAAATATTTTGGTTCTCTGTTTAATTATCCTGAAGTGACGGTTAGCCATCCGACTACCAGAATTTTGAAAAAAACGCAGAGATAAAGACAGACCGTTGAGGTCCAAAACTGCCGACAACGCTTCTCCTAAGCCAGTTGCCAGTTTGCCCGTACTCATTGAGGCGCTTTCGCAGCCCCTGATGGCCACTACTTCTGACTCACAGGCCTCTACTGAGACCTATTCAGAGTCTGGTATGCCGCGAGATGCTTCCTACTGTGGAACCCATGGATGTCTCTACCTTGGATGGGACTGGAGCCACTGTGCAGGCACCGGCTTCTGAGGGTGTATTCAGGCCTACAGACATGCATATCAAACCAACTCGACCTTCAATACTAAGGCCTAAATCTCGATTTGTGTCAAAAAAAATGACACCCAGGCCACATGTTCAGGCCCCTATGCCTAAAACAACATGCTCAAAATGGCTGAAGATATAATTACTCTAGTCAGGGGTAGTCAATCCCCCCCCCAAGAGGCCTAGGCCTGAGCTTGACTATGAATCTTCTGATCAGGATTCTGTTTCTTCTGACTCTTCTAATGACCTGGATTTGTCCATACCTACTTATGAGGATTCTGATGCAGAGGATTCCATTTCCTCTGCCCCCCCCCCCCCCCCTCGGAGGATTTCTCTTTTGGTTAAACTTTACATACCTTAAGGGAGCTTTTCCACTGGGAAAGTCAGGAATTCTCTGATTCAAAAAAAAAGAGGCTTAAGGATTTTCTTCTTTTACCTCAGCATAGGCCTTTGGCTATACCTCCTGTACTAGACATTGTTGATGTGTTTTCGGAATCCAGTATGGCCCCTGATTCCCTGCCTCCAGCTCCTTGTAAACCTGACCGATACTAGAGGTTTCCCCGGGTCCCACAAGTTCCTTTTCAAAAATCCTGTTGCAGATCTTGAAACCATTTCTCAAGGGCCTAAGGGCATTAAGACTTTTACTGCTAAAAATCCTACCCCTTCTGATAGAGACTCCTGGACGCTAGATAGATACTATAAAAAGTTTTATAGCCACAAGACAAACTGCGAAGAAGAAACACTTAACTGCAAAGATAAACAAACGGTGGCTCCTGCCGCAATCCAGTCAGTATACCTCTACCGTAATCCAGTCTATACTTTGTAATGAACATGAGCTGTTGCTTACTAAAATTCCAACTGGTTTATTCGAAATAAAATACTCTGTACACACAGTCAAATGGATAAAACTATACACAGTCGAAATAGGTGCCTTTCGTCTCTCTCAAATCACATGAGACTTCTCAGATGCATCGACTCTGGCACTCCCCTCACTTAAATACCTCATTAATATGTCACATGACGTGATCCCGTTTTTCTATTTAAAAACACATGTATACACTGTATAAACCCTTACAGTTTTTCACTACATATTTTAATTCTTAATTTCTCTATCATTTGACCAAACTGTTTAATTTATTTTTCTTGATGCTATCCTGTATACGTATCATAAAATTCAGCTACACCTATTTAAATTTTTTAATTTTAGAATGCATAGAATGGAGTTAGCTTCATTTATTCCTGGATACCAACGAGCGTTTCTATTGAGCTGCCACAGCTTAGACGATGACTTCAAAAGTGAATGTAATAAACTTGAGGGGATGTTTCTTAATAAAGGATACCCACAGAGTTTAATAGTAGAATTAACTGATGAAGTCAAGTACAAAAGGACTAGAGGGATGTATAAACCCATCCTATGGCCCGAACAAAATGATATTAACAATCCCAGTAATTTAGCCCCCCACACTAATAGTAACAACAAAGAGGTGGGTAAACTTATGATGTACAAGTTTGTGACAACATACAGTGTTAATTCAGAAGATTTAAGAAATATGTATAAGAATTGGACATTGTTAGAAAGTGACCCTTTCATTAATAGGAAAATCTTTGCACCACCGCAGATAATTTTTAGAAAAGGGAAGAACATGAAGACAATATTAGAAAGTAATATTGAATATACAACTAGGAACTCAGGAATGACCAAGTGTGGAATGTGCAACCTTTGTAAGCACATGGACACAGGCAAAAGCTATTGGATTAAGGACAGAAAATGTACTATCAAAAAGAAATTTAACTGCCAATCCAAGATGGTCATTTACCTGGCTTAAGTGTCAACAATGTCCTGTGTTTTACACAGGGAAAACCATAAGAACCCTAAGAGAGCGGGTGTACGAACACATTTACAGTATAAATAATAAAAAAATGGAGAATGCACTCGCAAAACATGTGTCAGAAAAACCGGAACACACATTTAGGTTTTGAGCAATAGACCAAGTGTGTCGGGATGGTAGAGGAGGGCCTGACAACCTTATTTTAGAGAAGTTAGAGTTGCTGTGGCAGCTCAGTACAAACACTTGTTGCTGTCCAGGAATAAATGAAGTTAACTACATTCTATGCATTCTAAAATTAAAAAATTTAAATAGGTGTAGCTGAATTTCATGATACGTATACAGGATAGTATCAAGAAAAATAAATTAAACAGTTTGGTCAAATGATAGAGAAAGTAAGAATTAAAATATGTAGTGAAAAATTGTAAGGGTTTATACAGTGTATACGTATGTTTTTTAATTGAAAAATGGGATCACGTCATGTGACATATTGATGAGGTATTTAAGTGAGGGGAGTGTCAGTCGATGTATCTGAAGAAGTCTCATGTGATTTGAGAGAGACGAAAGGCGCCTAATTCGACTGTGTGTATAGTTATATCCATTTGACTGTGTACAGAGTATTTCGAATAAACCAGTTGGTATTTTAGTAAGCAACAGCATACAAAGTATACTGACTGGATTACGGCAGAGGTATACTGACTGGATTGTGGCAGGAGCCACCGTTTGTTTCTTTGCAGGTTTATACTTCTGCAACCTTGGCTGTCGGAGCTTTAAACTGCCAATTTCGTATGTTAAAATATCAACGGCATATTATTGGACTGCTTAAACAGAAAATTATGTTGATTTCTGACTGTGTGGAAAATAAAGATTTACAGGATTTATTGCATTCTGGTTTTATTTCTTTAGAGGCCTCTTGCAGGGCTGTTGTTACTGGTTCTGTGCTTAGAAGGCATGCTTGGCTTAAGGAGCAATCTCTGCCTGATCATGTTAAAGCAAATTTGTTGGATGCTCCTTTAAATCAGGACTGCCTGATTGGCAATAAGGCTGAAGAAGTTTTTAAAAAGATGGAAGATGAAGATAAATCTATGCAAACTGTAAAAGATTTCTTACAAGTGCAACCTCCAAGATTTAGTAGGCACTGGCCTACCAAGAATTGGTCCTTTCCAGCTCCTTCCAGATCCTCTCAAGCAAAATCCAGACACACCAAAAGCACCAGGTTTCAGTCCCAGGGGACTCTCAGACTTAAGCAATGGGGGACCTCCACTTCCAAATCTGAAAATAACAATTATGGTAAACAGTCTCAATGACTTTCTTTAAAATTACCAAGCACTTACCTTTTAGCCGTTCCTTTGGGGGGAAAGATTGCTTTTCATGCAAAAAACTGGGAACTCATAACCCAGGACAAATAGGTTTTAAATAGTGTCCCAGGGATACAGATTTCATTTCCACACGTTGCCAACACCAAACGGGTGACCAGCCTTGCCCCCAAATCAGTGGACAGAGGCTCAGAAACAAGTACTTTCCCTCTTAAACATGGGGGCTATTCAACTAGTACCAGAAGAGGCAAAGGGACAAGATTTCTATTCCAGGCTTTTCCTGGTACCCAGAAAACTTATGGTGTCCAATTCTGGACCTGTCTACTCTAAACACCTTTCTGGACATTGCAAAATTCAAGATGCTGACTCTTCACCAGTTACTTCCTATGCTAGGCAAAGATACCTGGTTGGCAACTCTAGATTTAAAAGAAGCTTACCTGCATGTCCCAATCCGAGAATCTTGCAGAAGATACCTATGCTTCAAAGCAGGCTATTTGCATTATCAGTTTTCTGCACTGCCCTTTGGCATGTCTACTGCACCCAGGGTATTCACAAAGTGCCTGGCTCCAGTAATTGCATTTTGCAGGCAAAGAAATATTCAAATATATCTGTACCTGGATGATTGTCTAATTCAGGCAGAAAACCAGGCCACACTTCTAAATCATCTGGCGTTTGTAAAAAGGGTTCTAATTTGTCTAGGGTACACTATAAACGAAAAGAAATCACAAGTGGTACCCTCTCAACAGATTACATTCCTGGGTGCAAGCCTGAATACAACTGCCCAGATGGCTTTCCTCACGCCAGAAAAGCAAATTCATTTGGTAACTTACTTCAAACAAGTGGGGCCACAAAAACCCTGCTATCTGCAAGACAAATACTGCAAGCCTTTGGGTTCATGGCCGCCTGCATTCTTCTAATTCCATATGCAATGCTGCATATGAGGAAACTTCAGTGGTACTTAAAAAATCTAATAGGAGGAACAACTATCTTGTCTACTTTGAACAACTGGAGTGCTCAAAAAAACGACAAAACCAACAAGAAAAACACCAGTGGAAGTCTTTCATATTCAATTTTTGCTGCTTCCACTGGTGTTTTTCTTGTTGATCTTGTCTACTTTATTGGACTTTCAAACTAATCCATTACTTAATTGAACTTGTATGCAGACAACATCACTGACTCCAGATAATCCTGATTTATCTGCAGCTTTCAGAGGTGACTATCGCAATCTGGAGAATAAACTTGATAAGTTTAAGCGCTTGCAGTGGCAGCGCTTTCATCTTGAGGCTTCACCGAGCCTTAATACCTCATTCAACACACACTTCACACAAACCATACTATCACTAGCTAAACAACACAACCCCCCTCCAACCCACACCTTCAACTACTCATCTCCCCACTGCCTTCTCTTTTTCTCCTGTACCTACCTCCAACATAAAAAAACTATTAACTAAACTTAAACCCACCAAATTAGCAGCAGACCTCCCAAGTGAATACCTACAAATCGCAGCTGATGCTCTGGCCTACCCAGTATCCATCTTGATTAACCGATCTCTGTCAGAAAATTATGTTCCCACACTGTGGAAAGTATCACATATAATTCCCCTCCACAGAGGCGGACCCTCCACAGAACTAACCAATTACTGCCCCATAGCTATTCTCTCTCCACTCTCCAAAATACTAGAGAGATGCGTACACTCTCAGGTCTCAGACTACCTCCTTACCAACAACCTCCTTTCCAATATGGTTTCCGACCAAACCATAGCACCACCACTGCCTTACTCTCCTTTACTAACACTATCCTTCAGCATAAAAACAATGGCTATCTCTCCTCTGCTACTTTCCTAGACCTATCTAAAGCATTTGACATGGTCCCGCACAAACAACTTATCTCTGTCCTCAATAACCTATCCTTCTCACAATCGGTCACCAACTGGTGTCAGAGTTACCTGTCTGACTGCCAATAATCGGTTGTATGGCAGAATGACACATCTCCCCAACTTACCTGCCTCCATAGGGGTTCCCCAAGGATCCATCCCTGGACCCCTACTCTTCTCTGTTTTCACAAATAATCTAGCCTCTGCCACCACACATGGCACACTCGTACAATACACAGATGACTCAACCATCATCTGCTCAGCCCAGTCCCTACCTAAACTGCAAAAAGTCACACCGGAAGCCTTTTCCTCTGTTGACACTTGGTTATCCGATGCACAATTAATACTCAACCCAAACAAAACTAAACTACTCCTCTTCCAACCCACCAAACCTACTCAAAACAACTCTCACTTTAACATCACAGGAAAAGACAACACCACTATATACCCAACTGAACACACCAAATGGCTAGGAGTGGAAATAGACAAACTAAAAAATTTGACATTCACATATCCATGACCATAAAAAAAGTCCACAACAAACTTAGGAGCGTTATACAGAAATAAGCATCTTCTCATCAAAGCAGCAAAGATTTCAATAGCAAATTCCCACCTTCTCTCCACCCTACTTTATGCCTCTCCAATATATACCAACCTAAGGCAATGCGATCTAAACAAGCTAGAGACCTGCTACAACAAAATTGCCAAATTCGCCACAGGGGCATCCTACCGTAGTCACCACTGTCTCTCACTTGCTGAACTGGGCTGGCTTGAACTCCCTCACCTCCTTCAGTGGTATCAACTCTCACTCGCCCACAAACTAGTAAATCGTCCACTAAATGTCCCATCCCTCCAGAATCTACTCCAACCCTATCGCACCACCAGACCACTAAGATCCAGCAACAAAAATCACTTGCAGATCACTAAAGCCAATAACTCTGCTGGTGAAGCACTATTCTCTTGCACCATAGCCAAATTATGGAACTCCCTCCCACCCACAATTACCTCCGTACCATCATGCACCCACTTCAAAACTTTACTAAAAGCGCACCTAAAAACATGCTGGCTATGCCCTTGCAACTCCCACTCTAATCCCACCCCATCCAACCACTACCTTTCTTTCCACACCACTAACTACCTTGATTATAGCAAGCTCAGATGCTCATAAGCCTAATACTTATGCAGCAGGAACTTATTTTAACATTTATTAATGTCTGTTATGTACTTCACAGATAAATATTCTAGTTGTCTACTGATGTACTATGTTCTTCATCTGTAAATATGTTGTAAATAATTGCTATGTGAATTGTTAATCGCTATGTAATCCAATGTAACTACTGTCTGTTTATTTTAACTGTGGAGCTTTTCTCCCTGGGCCTCCGCTGAAAATGGACCTACGTCCAGTCGGACACTCCCGGTCAACAAATGTATATAAATAAATGTAGCACCGAGGGGACTTGAGGTTCTCATCATGCCCAGTTATGGGCAAGCTTATCCTGAGCTACTTAGGCGCTGGCAGTTACTTAACCTTGAGTGCAGCGCTAAATATATGCAGCTCCTCATCGAATTTTTTTAGACCAGAGGAGCTAAAACTATCTAATGAAATCAGAGTTGCAAAACATAATTAACAATACCTATTCAGATGAACTTGTTGGTGATAAAATGGATGTGTTTGAAAATATTACTGGATATGACAAGAGACTTTCTGCTACCAAAAACAAAAAGATTACAAAGGGATTTGAAGGATTTTAAAGAAGGTAATGTCTTCTCTTGGGTGAATGAAAGGGTTAATACTAACTCCAACATACAGCATATAACAGGAAATGGGCGGAGCTCTGTAAGGCCCAGAACTACATTTCATTCAACTGTTTCAGATGAACAAGCAGCATATGCAAATGCTGTTAAAACTACCACTTCTACAGAACCCACAGAACTTTTACCCAATGTTCCTATTGTTCTTGTAAGTGAGGGAATTGTTTCAGAAGTTAACCTAAATACTTCTGTAGCTGCTGTAAGCAGTCACCCTGCTAGCACAAGCACTGCAACTGTTAAGACCTAAAACAAGCATGGCTTCCAGTGTGAGTTTGAATTCCACAGAGCAGGCCTCTGTACTATCAGGCTCCACTCGTGGACATTTTTTATTGAAAGAACCTCTGCCTATAAGAGGCAGATCGAGGAATCACCTGCAAAATCAACGTACACGACGACTACACAGCCAGGAGGACGAAATAAGGTCAGGAAAGAGATGCAAACAAGCTTAGCTCACAATATCTCTAACTTTAACTCACAATTATCTGTGTTAAATAGAGGTTTAACCTTTGTTCCGGCTCAAAGAATGGACATAAGAGGTAAGACCTACACCTTTTTGGCAGAACTCTTACACTTAAAGTAATTCTAATAATGCTGATTGTATATTTAGAAAGCCCAGTACTTACATACCATCTAGTAATTATACTATAGATCTGTTCATTGACCTTTGTGAAAAACAACTTAGAAGTCTGTAGATAAGCAAACTAATAATTTTAGTAATTTATCAGCTGCAGAGTTACAAGCTCTAGTTGAATTGAAAGAACTAAATAGTATAGAAATACGTCCAGCTGATAAAGGAGGTGGTATTGTTAAGTCATCTCAGTGACATTGATACATATGCCATTTTACCTATGCATATACTCAGTAGTGTCATAGAAAAAGTAGTTTTTGATCTTTGATTTATTAATAACAGGCATGATATCTGAGCAACTGAGTATTTCAAGGTAGAACATCCAACAGTCCCTTTGATATATGGTCTACCCAAAATACATAAGAATCCCTTAACTCCACCTATGCGCTCTATAGTTTCAGGCCGAGGTTGGGTAACTGAGCCACTTTCTATTTTTTGTAGAAAAGACACTGCATGCTGCCTTGGCTAATTGTAGCACTGTTTTAAAGGATACCAAGAGTTTTTTAAATGAGCTATCTAAACAAAATGAAATTATCTTAGGACAATGTTTATTTGTAACTCTGGATATTGAATCATTGTTCACTGTTATACCCAATGAATGGGGAATTGAAAATGTCAGAGAATTACTGAGAGAGAAACACCCCTGATACTAAGGTGACACTTATTTGCACACTTTTGGAAATCATCCTAGAAAACCATGTGTTTATTTTTAATGATTGTTATGCGCAAAAAGTTGGCATAGCTATGGGCACAGCTTGTGCTAATAACTATGCCAACGTATCCCTAGCTAATTAGGAAGCTAAAAATGTACTTTCGAATAATGAATACCAGGTTAACATCAAATGGTATAAATGTTTTGTGGATGATATTTTTTTGTTGTGGCATGGCTCAGAGCAGCGGTTACAAGAGTTTCTTTTATACTTCTTTGAGTTTTACCTATGAAATTTCTGATAAAGAAGTAGAGTTTTTGGATGTTTAAAGTTACTAAAAATAATTTATCCACTGTGTCTACTACTTTGTATAAGAAAACTGTTCTACATTATGGCAGTATGCATCCGAATCATACGAAATTTAATGTGTTGAAAGGACAGATATTTCAAACTATGAAACTTTTTAATGATGATGATAATCTCATTGTTGCATTACAAACACTTAAACAAGAATTTTTAGAAAGAGGCTATAGCAGTAAACTTATTGATTCTCAAATAGCAGAAGGATGGCGGCATAGATCAGTTAAGTACCAGACAAACCCCCCCCCACTCCCCACTAATATTAACAGGGATAATATTGACAATACTTTCTCAAGTGATGCTTCCACTTATACCTCTAGGAATAAACTAAGGATGCCATTGACCTTTGCCAGTAATGTGCATGTAGCATGTGATATTAAAAAGGACTGGGATATTCTGTCTACTGTACATGAGTTGAATGGGGTCATTGGCACACAGCCAGATTTTGCTTTTAGAAATAGATCACTTAAGAATCAGCTCTGTTATCAGTCCTTTAATACTAAATCAAATATAATATCTGATAGACTTGGTGTACATATGTGTAGGAATTGTATGGCCTGTACACATATACATATTGGTAATCATTTCACACATCCCACTTTGGGTTTTAAGATAGATACTGCTTTTTATGCAGATTGTCGAACAAAAAATGTTGTCTATTTTTGCTATTGTACTACCTGCTTCTCATTTTACATAGGGAAAACAAACAGGGTGTTTAAGGATAGAATACTTGAACACCTTAGGGATATTAGGAATGTTAAAGAAACCAACGCACTATCACTACATGTAGCTAAAGAGGGTAAAGAACATAAATTTAGCTTTATGGTACTAGTGATTCTGCATAGTACCAAGAGAGGAGGTGACATAAATAATAGAACAGAATCTAGTGAACAGAAATGGATTTTGCACTTTCAAGCTGATAAACCACCTGGTTTAAACAGTGTTTCCCTGAAAACATTCCTTAAAGCACGGCCATTAAAGCATTGATCTCCCTTTTAATATTTTATCATACATGTTTCAATAGTCCATCTTTTATTGTTTTTTACTATTGTATTTACCAGTTTTAAGTACATATTGTTCATTTAGTCTGTTTTATTCACTTTTTTTAATGCGCTATATATTCTAGAGATGTATTTTATCACATGGCTTTTAGCTTTGATGCACATTTTATCTGATTTTTGATTGGATGTTTTAGTGTTTAAAAATGTAACTGCTATTCTAATGCTCTATATATTCTACAGATGTATTTTATCACATGGCTTTTAGCTTTGATGCACATTTTATCTGATTTTTGATTGGATGTTTTAGTGTTTAAAAATGTAACTGCTATTCTAATGCTCTATATATTCTACAGATGTATTTTATCACATGGCTTTTAGCTTTGATGCACATTTTATCTGATTTTTGATTGGATGTTTTAGTGTTTAAAAATGTAACTGCTATTCTATCTTTGTTGGTCTGATGAAGCGGAAGTTATTCTGAGAAAGCGCTTACCTACTACAATAAAGGACATATTGATTTTCACTGCTGTGTGGAACCAGATAATTTTTCTTTTTCTTGTTTTCTCTGGTTTTTGCATCTGATTCCTTATTTGGTTCAAGGACTGTTTTCGTTTGGTACTTAAAAAATCTATGGAGTCAACATTGTCACAGCCTGGAAACAATGATTCCTGTCATACCTTGCCTACGCCTGGAGTTCCTATGGTGGGCAGAGGCCTGCCACCAAAACAAGGGACTGCCATTCACGCTACCCCCTACCATCCAAACCCTAACTACATCAAACTATGCATGGTGGGCGCACCTAGCAGGGAAGTGCATTCAGGGCAAATGGAACCCAAAGCAAATGCACCTACATATCAAAAAGAGATGTTAGCTGTACAGAATGCTCTGACAGCCTTCAAGGACTAAATTCTTCCAGGACAACTAATGATAAAGATGGACAACACTACGGTTATATAGTACATAAACAAGCAGGGGGGGGTACACATTCCTAAACTCTCTACAGACTAGCCATGGCATTGCGGAACACAGCCTTGAGCTACCAAGTGCACCTGCAAGCTCAATTCCTGCCAGGAAAATTAAATACACTGGCAGACGGACTAAGCAGAAATCTCATGGACCCACACGAGTGGGGACCGGAACCATGAATTTTCAACATGTTGACAAGCAAATGGAGGAGCCCAGACATAGATCTATTTGCCTCCCCTCGGAACTACCAGTTGGACAAATTTTGCACAAGGACTCGCCACAAAAAAGCCTGGAAAATGGATGCTTTGTCCTTCAGCTGGAAAAACCTATCCGTCTACAACTTTCCCCTCTGCGTCTACTCTGCAAGGTTCTGTTAAAAGTCAAACAGGATAAACCAAGAATGATTTTGATTGCTCCAGACTGGTCATGCCAACACTGGTACAAGCTCTTGCGCAGTGTCACAAATATCTCCATGGCACCTGCCTCAGACACCTTCCTTACTGTCTCAGCAGGAGAATTAGAGTCTGCACCCCCAGCTCACAACATTGAACCTTGCAGCTTGGCTAATCACTTAAATTCACCCTTAGCATCCCTCAGCAAACCTGTGATGGATGTCATCTTGGAGGCGAGAAGACCTAGTACTAGAAAGTCTTATACTGACAAATGGAAAAGATTCTGTGCTTGGAATCAATCTCAAGGAATGAGCACAGCAGCGCCCAATTTACCTCCAATTTTACAATACTTAACTGAGATGCTTCACAAGGGCCTGTTTTTTTCCTCCATTAAAATCCATGCCTCAGCCATTTCAGCTCATTATAACACAATCTCCCCTCTTCTCTCATCCTCTGCTCAAGCAGTACCTCAGAGGGGCCAAAAACTTGAGACCACCCAGAAGAGCTCCAACCCCTGCCTGGGACCTTAACTTTGTATTGGAGAAACTCACTCTACCTCCTTTCGAGCCAGCTGCTATTGCAGACTTAAAATTTCTTTCTTAGAAAACAGCCTTCCTTCTAGCAGTCACTTCAGCTAGAAGGATATCTGAGTTACAGGCCCTTATGGCAGTGGAGCCCTTCATCATCATTCATGCGGAGAGGGTGTCACTCGGGACCAATCCATCCTTCATGCCCAAGGTGGTATCCAGTGTGGCTCTTAATCAGTCCATTCATTTGCCAACTTTCTTTCCCAATCCAAAGAACAAAGGGGAACGAATTCTGCATTCATTGGATGTGCACAGACAACTTAGATTCTACTTGGACAGGACTAAAACTCGAAGAAAATCTGAACTGCTGGTAGCATTTGCTGCAGGGGCAGAGGGAAAGGCTATTTCAAAACAAACCATTTCTAAATGGATAAGCCATTGCATTAATTTCTGCTATAAACACCATGGAAAACCTATCCCCCAGGGGATCAGATTTAATTCCACCAGGGCTGCATCTATTTCTGCAGCCTTTCTCAGAGGTGTTCCTACCAGGGATATTCTAGAAGCTGCTACCTGGAGTTCAGTTCATACTTTCACCAAGCATTATCATTTACCAATTTTCTCTAAATTCAGAGCTGACTTTGCCACTGCTATTTTTCAGGATCTTATAGCTGGTTCTAATGCTGTATAAATCCATCTTCCCAACCATAGCTTTTGGAATCTGCTCAAATGTAATGACTGCAACAGTGAAACACGAAGAACATAGTACAGTTGTGTACACTTACCATAAATGTAGATGTTTGAGTGTGTTCACTGTTGCAGTCCTGGTTATCCTCCCTCCAGCCCCCTGTTTTTCTCTGGCTATACCTTTACTTTCTGTTGCACCAAAAAGGCGCTTAAGCATAGTATTTGCTTTTGGTTGGAGGTACATTTTTGTGTTTTAAATTTTATTTTGCTCCCCATTCGGGGGGCATCTGACATCTGGGGCAAGAAAAACTGAGGTAATGACATCGGATGCATGTTTTATACCCCCTGATGACATGGAAGAAGGGACAGCAACCGACGCAGGACCCGAGACTTTGTTAATCAGGCCGACTGAGGGCAGCCTGCCCACAGATTACCCAAATGTAATAACTGCAACAGTGAATACACTCTAACATCTACATTTATGGTAAGTGCACACAACTGTACTTTTTTGAGTAAAGGATAATTCCCAAGAGAAGTACACTGTTAAGTAATATTTTAAAATTGTGCGTGAAAATGTCGTTCCCTTCAAAATTTAAAGTGGTAAATCATCCAGTCCTGGGGTCTTCCACATCTGTCTCTGTGCTGTCTCAAAATGGGGATGAGTTTTTTTTTCTTTTACTTGACAAATCTTGGGCTTGGAGATTTTTTTGTTTTGTTTTGCAATTGACTTTCTCTGTTCTGCAGCATTAATGGATGCACATGAAACCAGGTACCTAATGGATGCAGAGCAAACATGCTCTGTCTCAGGAAATATTTTCTTTCATAGGTAACGTGTGTGTATGCACGCGAGCATGTCTGTTTGCTGCAGTTAGGGAATGTTGTGTAGTTAAGTGACTTGCTGATTGTCACACAGAATCAAACCCTGTACCTTAGCTGTTGGAGGCATAGGTTCATAGGTTGTTTCTAGGCTATCGGCCCTAGGGCCTATACAAGCCTAGCCATAACAATTCCCTGGCTATTTCTTCCCACACTATTTACTTCCCTGGACCCCTGTCTAGCAGGGCGACTGACGTGATCCCCGGGGTGAGTTTCCTTTCTCCCATCCAATCAAGGTTCCTTTTGAAGAGGGCCGAAGAGGCGCTCTGCTTGACATATATGGGCAGTCTATTCCAGAGTCTGTGGAGTCTCTGGATCAGGAGCCTATCCCTTCAGCATGTTTTGTTTATTGCGATGACAATGTTTAGATCCCTGGAGCATGTTACTCTGAGGGATTGGGATTTCTTTAAGTGTAGCATGTCCAACAGCTCTGGGTTTGACATGGCCTTGTAATGTTATGCAAAGATCGCCTCGGAGTAGACTATATGCGACAGAGTATAGCTGGAGTTTTTTAAGGTGGTCAGCATAGGGCATCTGCTTTAGGTCTGTGATTCTTTTAGTGAGATATTTCTCCGGACTTTCCAGTTGTTGCAAATGTTTTGAGAGGTACATACCAAATGGGGAGTTGTATGCTATAATGGGTCAAATGAGGGATGAGTGCAGTGGGTCAATGACCTCCTTTTTTCTGGATGAAAAGACTTTAGTGGTGAGGTGTGCCACATAGAAGGATTTCCTGACTGTTGGGGCAATGTGGTTATTGAAGGTGCGACCACTGTCCACCTGTGTCCCCAAGTCTCATCACACTTTCGGTGTTTAGTGTACTGCCACCTATGTGGTAATTCATGGGTACATGTTTTTTCCCAAAGGGGATAACTATACATTTCTTGGCATTGAGCTTGAGCCCATGGCTCTTGCACCAAGCATCTGTTTCTGTAAGGCCCTTTTGTAGAGTATCCACATCATTTGGGTATTTAATAATGGCTCCCAGTTTGCAGTCATCTGCGAACTTTGTTAGCCAGAGTCCCTTAGTGTTGGCCTGTACTTCAGAGAAGTAGATGCCAAACACGAGAGGTCCCAGGACTGAACCCTGAGGTACTCCACTTGTCTGGAGCTGGATTTGGAGTCTGCTACTTTTACAGTGTGGGTTCTGTCAGTAAGCCAGTTGGCAATCCATAGAGTGATGTAGGGATTAATACCCAGCTTAGTAAGTTTATCTATGATTCCAGAGTGGGGGATGGTGTCAAAGGCCTTGGCGAGGTCCAGATAGGCTGTGTGGACTGCCTTACCCTCGTCCATGGCTCTGGAGACTGATTCGAAGAAGTCAGTTATGTTCAGGAGACAAGATCAGCCCTTCACGAACCCAAACTGGGTGGGGTCCAGTGTTTTAAGGTTGCCAGTATCTTTGTTTATAAGTTCCATGATAAGTTCCATGGCCTTGCAGATCAGGCTCGTCAGACTGATAGGGCGGTAGTTCCCGAGATCTAAGGTAGATCTAAGGTGGATCTCCCCTTGTGGAGTGGGATAACTGTAGCTGTGCACCACTCAAGTGGGCATGAAGCCTGAGGTGAGGGTATGATTAAACATGACACTTAGGTGAGGTGCCAGTTAATTTTGTAGTTCATATAGTACACAGCCCGGGAAGTCATCTCGTCCCATGGATGCTGTATTCTTAGCTTTGGAGAGTGCGTTTTTTTACCTATGTGGCTGTTACCAGAATTTGGCAACCTTCCGGTATTGAGATGGGCCATTTAGGGGGTGAGAGGGGGGTGAAGTTGGCACTAAATCGATTTCCCAGGATATTGGCAATTTCCTTGGGATCAGTATATTTAATGGCATTCTGTTGTAGCTCAGAGCAGATCTGAGCATTGCCATTTAGATTCTTGACATAGTTATACTTGTGGTTGTCTTTGGAATCTTTGGCAATTTGGCAAGAGTTTCAGTACTCCACCTCAACTGCCAGACCGCCATTATTTTTTTTTCTTTTGGTGAATCTGTGGATTATAGTCTGTCATTGTTGACCATTAGTGTTTCATAGTTTTTGTGGTTCAGAAAATACATGCTAATACGAAACCTGTTCTGTTGTCTATTCTAAATCATTTAAGAAGTTTTCTTCTGTGTCATTTTGCCTAATTTATTCCCTGTACTTGAGCAGGTTACCTACTAGGTTTCCCAATGGTCCCGTGGACTGCAAGCCTGTTAACTACATGTGAACCAGAGTTCTGATGTAAAGGAAGAAAATTGATTGTAGTAAACAAGCGCATCATCATGTGAGCAAAGTATTTGAGCAGAGTTCTTTGGATGTGATCCTTTTTTTTTTTAATGCTGACTTTATTTAGCTGTGAATAAATTGGGCAGCATAAAATCTGAGCTTAATGTTAATATTTTGACTATGAATGCATTTTTAATTTAGTTTGTTTTTTGCAGGCACACAGGTATGAAATGCCCTGTCTGGGCTGCACGTTTGTCTAGCACTTATTGCAAGTGAGTACTACTGTAAGCTGTTAGAGCTGCTTCTGTAGTACATGGTTTGATTCTGTCTTCCATGCGACTGTGCCAAGTTACCTCACCAAGCAGTACTTATTGGCTGCTCCTGCAGAGAGGGACACTTGTGTCCAGTGTGCTGTCCCGTACTGTTGAAAAATGCATTACACATTTGTTTTAATTCCTGTATCCTTCACATATATGCTGATTTAGTACATAACTGTATGCTGTTTGACTAAGTCCCAGCATATGTTGTGTAGTGTAATCGGTTGTCAGATGTATTTTCACTAAATAAAAGTTTCAAAGGAAGAAATGTTAACTGATTCTCATACATGTTTCAGTGTGAGAATGTTTTGTTTAGAAAATGGCTGTCGAGTGTTTTTTCTGTAAAATATGAAATAAAAATTTTAAATGAAATCTAAATCTTTGTGATTGTAAAGGTGAAAGTTGTGTACACTGACAGGTTTAGACAGTGTTTATGGTAATTTAGGAGTGACAGCCATATAATGAAATGTTAGTATGGCTGAGTTGGGGGCCTGATTCATTACACTGCAGAGGGAGGGCCTCATTTGTCCACAGGTCTGGCTGTGTTGACTCTGGAAGTGTATGCTGCCACAGTACAGTGTTAAGCATTTAAGCAGGTTGGACCTGTACCGAGTAATGTCAGATGGAATAGCTGTTCTTGATGCCAGAAGACATAGGGAGGTCAAAAATGAGATGTAGGCATTTTAAAGAATGTTAAGTCCCCCCAAAAAACTTTATATACAATAATTCTGATTTTTGTATGACTTATGAGTTGTTGAACAAAAGATGCTGCAGCATTTATATTGTATTTAATTGTTTTGCCTTATTCGTTGCACTATATAATGAATTTGAGTAGGCCTACATTGCGTAGTAGTCTAAGCATGTTGCATTTTAATGATACATTTTGCAACACTTTCTTTACAGCCTCCAGCAACTGCAAAGGGGGTTGACAGTTGTCAAGTCATATAGTTTGCATTGTTTGGAGTGATAAGAGCTGTTTGAGCCTTAGTAGCCATTATGTAGGCATTACTGCGTACTACTGTGGTACAATCGTCTCTAAGAGATTGGGATTAAAAGATTTCTGCGTTTAAACTGTTACTCTGGCAGTCAGTGCAGAGGATTAAAGCTCCGCCTTGTTAATGAGTTGCTTCCTGTGTTAAGAGCATAGGGCTGGAGTCTTGCCACCTTCATTTGCTTTACTGTGTGATATTGAACAAGTCAGTTAACCAGACAGTGCTTTGGAGAAATTTGGAATTATGGTTAGGCTCTTTCCAAGGTCTCTTGGACTGCATGCCTAGTAACTATGAACCTGCTGTCATTTTTTGCTAGCCATTCCTACTGCATACTTGATCTAGTTCATGAAATGTTATGGCAATATCACAAGCACACCAGTTTTAATGCAGCATTTGGCAAGTTATATTTCAGGGGAAGCAGGCACTCCATTTCTAGATGGAGCACTGGAATGCAAAGCTGTTTGCCAGCAGCAACCTCTGCATTAGGAATAGTTCTCTTTAATGTTGACTTTTCAGGTAATTTTTACTGAATTTGCATATTGACTTGATGTATCTTAGGACATTAATATTTTTATGCTGTTATAAATACTCCTGTTTAAACTGTGGTTCACATGGCTTGATCTTATGGTATGGTGGTCTTTATACAATTTCATGTAGTTCATCCAAAGCTGCCTGTAAAGTTCATGTAATTTATGTCTTCATAACAAGAATGGGGTGTACACAGTCAAAGTGCTGTAACTGCTGTTGGAGGCTCTCTGTGCATGAAAGTGCCCTATGTTCTTATTTTTAAACCGCCTTTAAAAGTATATGACTTTGATTATTGTTTTTCATGTATTGACATCCGAGAAGGATGCAGTTAATGTCGCCATAATTGCTATGTTTGGCAAATATTTGTGGGTAAAAATGACTGCCTCTGCTTTGCAAGACTAGTGTGTCTTTGTGTAAAGCAAATTGAAATACAGTGCTGTGATCATTTCTGTCACAATTAGACCATAATTGAGTATGAATATTGATGGATTGTAATGAAAGCAGTTGTGACCTTTTATGCTTGATATTTCTGAAACATTGATTCATACATTTTTGTTATACTGCTTACTGCAAAAAAAAGTTCAAAAATGCAGGTTTAAAGGAGAGGAGCATTAATAAAACCAGCAACGTAATGAGAGTTTACAATGCAATAATTATATTTGTGAAATATGCCAAAACAAGAAAATCTGGAAATATTGAACTTTTTCAGAATTTGTTGGACTTGAGGGACTCAAGTGTATATCCTATTTCATGTCATTAATGTTCAGAAAAATGCTTTGGGGAGGGGAAGAGAGGGGAGAAAGTTTACTGTAAGTAAAAAAAAAAAAAAATTTCCTCTAGTAGTAGTTTTTTTGTGGTGTGTGGTTTTCTTTGCATGCTACAAAGTCAAGTTTTCTCAGTTATTTATTTATTTATTTTTAAGTGTAATGGGGCTGCAAATAGATGGTGCATTTTTTTCCTTTCTCCCTTCTCTCTTTGTATCATTGTTCAGTTTTAAGAAATGTAGGCTCTTCCATGTAAAAAAAAAAAAAAAAAAAAATGTTAGAGTATGACGAAAGAAAAAAACTAATGTGCTATTTCTCATTCTTGCTTGGGAAATGACTGGATTAAGGACCTTAGATTGATTTTGTTGCAAGTTTTAAGAGAAAGTAAATGAAAAATAATGTTGAATATTATGCTGCTTTTTTTCTAGCAAATGAATGTATGCTTAGTAAGAATTCTGTATGTGGCCCTCATGTCTTCATGGAAGTAATCTGATAAGAAATTGGTGGTCTTGTTCTCATGTCTCCATGGATACAGTCTGATAAAGAGGAATTGGTTAGTCTGGTGGAGAGTGATTGCTGGGGCGGAAAAAGAGAGAAACTGGCTAAGAGATGATGTTCTCTGAAAGCATTCAGGGTTTTCCCAGCTGGCACACCTATACAGATAAAAAAAAGAACTTAGAAGTACAGGCTGCACCATGCATCTTAGCATGGATAAGCTTTCTTTTAGGTTAACTCAAGTCCGTGAGTGTGGCTGTTAGTCATTTGTTCCTACCGGGAGAGTAAAACTTTAATATTTGAAATATGTACATAGTTTTGTGTGTTCATATTAAGTTAATAGGTTTTAGAGGGAATTGGGGGGTTACTTTTTGTTTGAGGGCTTTCAGTAAAGCAAGTTGTGTAGGATATATGACATAGGCTCAAATGCATATGACAAGAAATAACTATATAAAAGTTCAACCTGCCAGACAGTGTGTGCAATTAACACAAAAGCTGGAGCTAGACATTTAACAAAAGATGTACATAAGGTGGGAATAACTTTTTAATAGAATGATGCTTTCTGTAATGTCGTTAAATGCCAGTGGTCTTGCAGATAAATACAAAAAAGAAAATAGTTTATATTAAAAATGTAGCGTGCTAATATCTGTGTTACAGGAGACACTCTTGGGAAGAGCTGAACATGTGAATTTGATAAAGAAAGGCTTTCAGGATGTTTATTCAGTGGAATATCTGGGACAGAGGAAAAGGAGAACTTATTTTAGTTACAAGAGTAGCTCCAATAGTGATAGAGGATGAATGTAATGGAAGATTTGTAATGCTAAGAGGCTACTGGCAAGGGAGTAGGATTACACTGGCATGTATTTATATTCTACCTAAAACTGCTATAATGGAGCATAAGAAAATTCTGGGAGAAATAAGTTTTCAGCAAGGAATATTGCTTGTAGGTGGGAAATGGAATTTGATTTGCAGCAGTGAAGATGTGTCTGGGGGATCGAGAAGGGAAAGTGTACCAAAGAAGGGTCAATTTTTGAAAAAATGTATGAAAATATTTGCCATGGAAGATGTGAATTCAATAGGAGTTCAGAGTGAATTTGCATGTTATTCATTAAGGTATAAAATCTGGGCTAGGCTAGACAGAATTTACATTTCACAGGAACATGTGCATTTAATTGAAAGTCCTGATAAGTACCCAATAACTGTTTCAGATCATGTGCCAATAACTAAAATAAAAACACAGGGAAATGAGATAAAAATGATACACTGGTGCATTCCCACCTATCAGTGGAGATTATTCAGGAGCTAAGGAATGGGCAGTGGAGATTATTCAGGAGCTATTCAAGAGGATAGTGATTACTTCTGAAAATATAGCTAGGGAGTTGGATAAAATTAAGGTGGAATTTAAAAAATAGGGTGGAAATAAAAGAAAGGGAGCTATGGTTAAGAAGTAACCAGAGTTATTTAGAGGGACTGACAAATGTTAAAGTATTGCAAAATAGGGGGAATCACAAGAGGAGGATCAACTGAAGAATACCAAGCAGAAAATAAGGGATTACGTCAATAATATACACTAGTTTAGAAAGATTAATCAACTGTTTTTTAATAACACTACAGTACAAAACTTAGTGCATCTACTCAGGGAACAGAAAGAAAGGACTGTCACCAAGCTTAGGGAGCCTGTAACAAGGAAGGTAATGAGATCCTGTAGAGGTATTAGAAATATTTCAGAAGTTTGTATGAAAGTCTGTATAAAGCAAAGAAATATGGAAATCAAGAAAAGATACAAATGGAAATGTTTATGGAAGAATTAAGTATGTCAAGGTTAGAGGTAGATGAGGCTCAATTACTAACTGTTATGAGATGAGAAAACAATTGTGATGTATAGCCAATATACAGGAAGTTCCCCAGGAATACATGGTATTCCTGTGGACATTTAGAAGCTAAAAGGGGAAACTGATAAAGATCTGGAAGGTTTTAACACTGTAATACCTAAAGAGGGTAACGAGCCCATCAGATCCAGCTTCATACAGATCCATTTCAATACTAAACCATGATTATAAAGTAAAAATAAAATAACCACAGTGACACACCTTTAAGAGCAAATGTGGTATTGCTCCAAGTGTAAAAGACCGATGATCACTAAAATCAGTAGCAGAGCAATCCACAGACCATGGAATTCGTATAAGAAGTCTACCATGAAAAATATAAATTATTTTTATTTCACAATAAGTAAGCGCTTTCACGTAGGAGCTTCTTCAGACCATCGAACAGATACTGGTCTAAAACCATTTAATTAATCCTCATGCTGTAGTTAATTCTGTTAATAACTTTAGGAAGCGCAGTTTATATATGCCAAACCCACATCCACTTGTAGAGGCATTTAGTAAAATGGTGGAAGATGATTTATACAAGTTTTATGATAAACTATCATTAAATGTGAATAGTAATATGAGGTGTAAATTGAGTTGCAACGAAAGACTGGAGCTGAAATGTTTACAGGAGGACGAGTACGTTATAATAAGGCCTGCGGACAAAGGGGGGGTCCAGTAGTTGTTATACTAAGAATGATTATGTTGAGGCTATGAACACTGTTAAATGATGCCCGTTTCTATTTACGGATAGATTCGGATAGGGTACATTTGTTAGTCGTATTAAGTTTGTTAGAAGATTTATTAAAAAGTGAATTGATTAATATGGAGTTATACAAGTTCCTGAAAGTTGATTATCCCCTTCTACCATCTATACAAGGCCTCCCTAAAATCCATAAGGATGGTTGTAAACCCCCAATGAGACCAGTTGTAGGAAGAGGATGGGTCACAGAACCCTGCGCCGTATATGTAGAAAGTTGGTTGAGACCTGTCCTGAACAACAATGTGTTTGTTTTGAAAGACACACTGAGCAATTTCTAGTAGATTTGTATGAGCATGGGAACCCTTTGAACTCCGTATCCGATTTATACTTCGTGATATTGGACATCCAGTCTTTTCACCATCATACCCAATGCTGTAGGGATACAGTCAGTGCATGATTTACATGGATACAGCACTTATGAGGATGGACATATTGATTTAATATGCTTGCTACTGTAAACAATTTTGAAGAACAATGTCTTCACTTTTGAAGACGGTATCTATTTTGCAGCATGATGGCGTAGCTGTGGGCACTTCATATGCCAATAGCTACGCCAACATGTTTATGGCAAGTTGGGAAGAGGAGAGCTTGTTTAGAATGAAATCATATCTGGAGCATGTGAAATTTTGACGCTTTGTCTCTTCCTTTTGTGGGAGGGTACTTGCACAGAGTTAGAAACATTTCTGACCAAGTTAAATGGTGGATATGAGTACTTTAACTTCACTATGAACTGTTCCCCAACTAAGATAGAATTTTTCTCTATGTATATGTTGAAAGGCTGAACAATAGTTTCATCAATACTGGGGTGCATAGGAAACAATGTCATAGGAACACCTATTTATATAGAAGCAGTATACCTCCCCAGTATGTCTTCAAAAACCTTATTAGAGGACAAGGAATGAGGGCCTCTAGGCTGAATGCCTCCGAGGAGGGCTTTAGCCATAAGTTAACTACTCAGAGGTAGATTAGTAGACGGGGGGGGGGTATAGTCCTTTTGATGTGGACGGGAATCTTGAAGGGACTGGTGAGCTGAGGTATGTTTCTGCTAAACCCTATTTGTCTCATCCTGTTGAAGCAGTCAGTACACATAGTGAAGTCTCTAGCTCCGATGTCACAAAAGTTCCAATATTTTTTACTACTGATATGAACCCAATTATGTACATCATAAGGAAGAACTGGCGGGTATTGACCACAGATCCCATTGTGAAGGAAGTGGGTAGGAGAAAACCCTTTGTTTGTTTAAAAACAAACTTAATTTGAAAATAATAATATGTTACCCTAGAGGTAGGACTAGGCAACCTGAGAGTATGAAAGGTACCAGCCCCTGTGGGGGGTGCAATTTCTGTAGTTAGATACTACAGGAATTTTTGTCCACCCTGATACTGGTCAACAGTTTTATTTTAATGTAGAAGCAAATTGTAAGACCTCACATGTAGTTTATTTGACCAAGTGTGTGACTTGTGGGTCGTTTTACATTGGTAAAATGGACAGGTCACTTAAGGATAGAATTAGGGAGTATGTTTATAATATTAGAGTTAGAACTGCTACCAGTGCCCTCTCCAAACATGTCATGGCTCAGGGTGATGAACATATCTGTAGATTTTTGGTTGTAGACTTGGTTAAACCTATAGTTAGAGAAGGGGATATATGTAACTTGACTGAGAGTAAGGAAGCCAAGTGGATTTTAAGGCTCAGAGCAGATTGAGGCATGGGTTTAAACGAGAAGGCTTCCATTAAGCCCATGTTAAAATCTAGGAAATTAATTACAAAGTATCCCTGAAATAATATTAATACCTTTTGTAGTTTTTATGTATGTTTTTTCTTTTTTAATATGTCTGTATTTCATGTATATTTGTATTCTACATGCCTTTTAAATGTATTACAATGAATGAAATTACACTGTCACTTTCAATTAGTGTATTGCTATTGCTTAGTATGAACTGATTGGTTCATGAGGATTATTTAAATGGTTTTAGACCAGTATCTGTTTGGTCTGAAGAAGCTCCTACGTGAAAGCGCTTGCCTATTGTGAAATAAAAGGATTTTATATTATTCATGATTATAAGTAAATGGCTAAAAAAATGGCAAAAATAATGCCAAAACTGATGTGGATCCATGTGGTTTTGTGGAGGGGAGGCACATATTTGACAGCATTGTCACATTGATGATCCAGAGGGAAGCATAATGTAAGAAAATGCTATTGTTGGTGAGTCTCGGTGCACTGAAAGCATTTGACAGAGTAAACTGGGAGTTTATGAGCAGGGCAATGGAAGCGTTTGCATTTCCTGAAAAATTATAAGGTTCAGTAAGATGATGTATGAGTGATCAGAGGTGAAAATTGAAGTGGGTGGGGTTCTGTCAGATAATTACTGCTTGAGTAGAGGAACCAGGCAAGCATGTCCTGTTTCCTCTTTATTTGCATTATGTTTAGAACCATTGGCAAAGAAAATAAGGGACTCAGAAATTCAAGGATATAATTGGTATGGTAGTCAAGAAAAGTTGACTCTATTTGCAGATATTATTTTACACCTGACAAAACTAGAGAGAGATTAGTGTTGTGGAACATTCTGAGATGGTTTAAAATCTTTTCGGGATACAAAATTGAAACCATAAGGCAATCGTGGTAAAGTATGTGCCGACATAAATTAGTTTAACAACATCCATATCTATGGAGACATGATAAAATTAAGTATTTAGGAGTGTGGGAAGGATATGTGGGAAAAGACTAAACCAAAGATGATAAAACCTGAGAAAATCGAAGCTTCATTATATGGATATGGATAGCAAGATACAAGCAGAATGTTTAGTCCCATTAGCCTTTTGTACAGGTCATACATAATTTTATCAACCAGAGGAGACGTTGTGGATTACAATTAGAGCTGGAGGGCATAATCTGGGAGGGAAAGACTGCAAGAGTCAACTGGGATAAGCTGATTCTTCTAGTAGAACAGGGCAGATTGGGATTACCTGATTTTTGAAGGGGCATTACTGAGCTATGCAGTTAAGGCTCCTGTACATAGCACAAGTAGAAAATTATAATTCAAAGTGGAAAGGGATGATGAAATGGGGGGAAGCTGAAGAACCGAGGAGAGACTGAGCTTTTGGATGCAGGCCTTTAAAGGAGTACCGCACCCACAGACTCAAAAAACATGTTTAAAACATCATGGCATGATGTTTCCTACACTTTAACAGCACTCTGGGATTATTTACAGGATGTTAAATATTTTTATATGTAATTCCTGACTCTGACGACCTGGAGGCTGGCATATTGACGTGGTTTGGATAAGTCAGGTTGCCATCCAGTATCCCAGAAATCATTGTTTGGCTCAAAAATGTTTCATCATGCAGGCCTTCGTTTGCCTAAAGTTCCTGTCATTTCATAGATGTTGCATGCGCACAAAGTACTGAGTAAAACAGAACAGTGCAAGTAACATTCCCTGCTGCTGGATGACTACTTAAAACAGAAACAGTGCAAATGCCACAGAACACACTCAGTGCTGTTTATTGCTGCCTTTTTTTCTAATTTAGTTTAAATGGCACTAATTTGTGAGACAATGAATTCCAGTCCATTTACTTCTTCCCTCCCTCATAACACTTAGCTTCCCTAGCTGTCAAAGTCCTGAGGGTAATTTGACCTGGTAATTCCACTGTTTGGCAGATCTCAGCAGGGTGCTTGACTCATGTAATTTAATCTTTGCTCTAGCATTTTCTTTGTTAGAGGGGACTTTTTTGCTGCACTATAGCCATGGCCTTACTTGACTGCAGTCACATCCAGTAAGGTCTTGCACCAAGGAGCTAAAGAATAAAACATGTATACTATTAACCAGTTTAGGTATTTATTAATTTAAGTGTTAAGGTATCACTTCATGCTTCCACCTTGTTAAAATTGAGATTTACATATGCAAAGTGTGTTGGTATACAGTGTTTGCCTTCATATGTTTTTACTCCACTGGTTGGTTTACAAAAAAAAACCTTTTGCAGTGTCCCTGGATTTGTCTTTGTACATGCAAACCACATTGCTATATTTCCCCTTCCTTTTTCTTGTGTCCAGAAGTCACTTATAACAAAGTAAATTTTTTATTGATTTTTTTTTTAAATAAAGGACATCAAGGTTAACTTTCCTTGAATCAGATAATGGATGCCACTGCAAAGAATCACTGTTGAAATATTTGTGCATGGATAAAATCCCTTACTAAATCTATTTGCCAGCCTCCAGTTCAATTGGTGCTATGGCTTTAATATACTGGTGTGTTTGCTCATGCCTTCCAAATATCTCCACCATTACATACCAGTTTTGCAGTGTAGTAACCACCCGACATGCCCATACACCTTTAGCCATCAATATGCAGCTACTTCTGCTCATGTGAGTATGTGAATTCATTTTCAGACTTAAGGTGTGGAAGCTGCACTGAATAATTCTAGGTGCTTGTTCAGGTTTCACATGGTGCTTGCTTAGAGCTACTCTCATGTTAAGCCACTGTGAATTTGTTGCACTGCCACCTCTGATACCAGGGTAATGTTTTAATCTTTCTATTCCCGCACTGCACACTAGCAGTATCTGGTGCAAATACAACAGAGAAGTATGCAAGCAGTACACCACCTAAGCATCATTTGCTGTGCAGAATGTACAAGTATGCATACCAAATTTCTGTGTTTCCAAACATCGGTGTTACTACACTACTACTGAATAAAATGAACAGCACTCAGGCCGGGGGAAGGACAAGGGAGCCATGACATCACAGAATGGGTGGGTCTTATTATTTTAGTTAGAATCAGATGATGGCTGTGATGTCACTTTGGGGGAGGGAACTGATTAAAAAAAAAAAAAAAAAGTACCTGCACTGCCTGGCCTCGATGTCAATAATCGGGCGACTCCAGCAAGCTTTATTCAAACATGAGAGAATCATTTTGTAAGTGAAACCATCACAGTATGAGTAAGTAGGCTTCTGTTACAGAAGTAAGGGGAATTATAAAAATTGTAAATGCTTTATTGTTGTTGCTTTACAGAGGACAATGTAAATAGGGAGGAAAAGGGCCGTGAAGTTGAGGAATACATTAGAGAAACCTGTTGTACTCCTTTAAAGAGAATAACACTTGTACAGAATATTATTTCTATAAAATAGCAGAAGGTATCCTAAGAACTAAGCCAACATGGGAATGGAGAAAGATTCTGCCGATAGGAAAGACTGCAATTAGGGATGTAGACAATAGGCAATTGTAGAATTGGCAAAGAAACCAAGGTATTGGGAGCAAATAACTAGAGAGAGGAAGATGATAGAATGGGAAGAGCCAAGAATTTATTTGAACTGCAGGTTACAGATTGCCTTCCCTGTCAAGGATTGATGTCAGAGCTTGGAAATGTTTACATAGATATTTTTATACCCCAAGTAGACCCCAGAGAATTTTTCTAAAGACAGCAAATGTTGGAGGTGTAACTGGGAAGAAAGAAGTAATACAGAACATCTTTTCTGGGAGTGTGGTGAGTTGGCAGACTTTAAGGATTCCCTGCGGAATGCACTGAGTTGCTGGGTGGGCAGATTGGTGTGACAAGGGAGAGGATTTTTCTGAGCTATGATACAGAATCAGAATTGCATAGACATGGTAAAGCCTTTGTGTCTTATTATGGTGGCTGCCAAAAAAGCAGTTGCTAGAAAATTGAAATCAAAATCTAAACCAGCTAGACTAGAAGTAGGGAATGTAGTAACAGAGATAAAACAACTGGAATTGAGATCTTTAAAAAAGGGTCAGAGCAATCTACATAGGAAAAATAGGAATTGTGGGACAGAGGAGGAATGAGGTTTACAAGAAGGCAGGACTTATTTGAGTTATGTAATGTTTGACTGAAAATGACTGGGTAGGTTATAAGTGATGTATAATGTTTGCAACTGGGAGTGTCTGTTTCTTGCAGTAACTAGGATTGTATCTGTATGGTCTGTTTTCATTTTTATACATGTATGATTGCCTATGTCATAAATGATTTAATAAATGTTTCTTTAAAATATAGATGTAAAATATACTCTAACAAATGGTTTTGTATTAAATAAATATTTAAAACAATCTGGAAGGTGAATCAAAGAGCACATGCATTTGTACGTGGTCCTAAAAATGTTTATGGGAATGCCTGTGGTTTGAAAACAATCTGAGGTGCACTTAATCTGCCACTTGTTTAGCAAGTGGCCATCAGCGATTGTGTTCTAAAATTTGAAGTGAACTCCACATCTCTAACCATTGTATACACTGATACATCTGAACCGTTTTTTTTTTTTTTTTTTTTTAACGATAATTGGGGAAGAGACTTCAGGTAATGGGAGAACGGAGTGGGGGGGGGGGTCTGGACAGGAAAGAAATCGGACTGTATTTGTTGGTGTATATGTTTCAACAGAGGATACTGGAAGGGAAGGAGTTAATCTCAGCCCAGCTAACCTTAAGAAAAATTGCTTGAAATTACAGCCTAAACCAAGTCATTTAAAGATTTTATCTCACAGGTTTGAATGCAGCCAGAGATGCAGTGTCTGGGCTGGGATCCTGCTCCTGTTGTCCTTTAATGTTGAACTAATTCCTACCCTGTGATGCCAGAAAATGGCTGATTAGTCTCTGCAGAAAGGATGGAAGTATTGGAATTGTTTTGCAGTCTCCATATGCTGGAATAAACCTTAGTAAAGCTTTGTTTGTGAATTGACATAGCTGTGCCAGATCCTGGTTAAAGTTTCTAGTGAGGGGGTGGTGTGGGAACCAGAGTCAGGTGACCAGATGTGATGTAATTTTGTAGCTAGCACTGAAACTGTATTTAGATACTAGTGAGAGATGTGATGACTATAAAATACGGCTACAAAGTCAAGTAGAACATAGTAGGTAGTCCACAGTTGAGTTACAAATGGAATATCCTTTATTGAAACAAACAAGCGATCCTAGTTGAGTATAATGAAAAACATCAAAAACGTTCCTTGTATATAATCTGGTTGTTTGGCGCAATGGGGTTAAGGGGAGTGGTTCTGTTAAGAACAATAAAAACATTAAAATCATTCCTTTAGTCAAGAAAAAGGTGCTTCAACAAAGTATTAGTTTAAGGGTGTGCACACTTATGCAACCAGCTTATAGTATGTTTTTTATTTTTTATATTTTTCCTTATCAGATTTGTTTGATTTTCAATTGAATTGTGGAGGTTATATGTCACATTAAAGGTGGGAACAGTTTTGAAATGATTTATTGTGGTCTCATTTTTTTAGATCACAAAAACCTGGCATTTTAACAGGGGTGTGTACACGTTTTATATCCACTGTAAGTGAATGTTCTCCACCGGTGCCAGTGGTGAGGATTGAGGCTCCAAGATTACTGGCCCAGAGGAGGGACATCACAGTAAACACATATTTTTTACCTCTGAAGAGTGGCTGATTCACAGTAATTATGAGCTGCCATTTTGTTATGCACTAAACAGCAGAAGTAATTGGCAGCATTGGGAAGTATATAAAATACAGCAGCATTACTTTTAAGTCTGCACTTTAACAGGGCAGTTAAAAAAAATTGTCATAAGCAAGTCTGGTCACATGACCAGATACCCTTTAACATCACAGAAGCAAGAGGCTGTTGAAAGAGAGAGAGCTACTGCAGTATTTTGACTACAAGTTCATAGTAGACGGGCTTCACAGTGCAGTAGAACACAGTTTGCATAGATGGGGAATGTTCTGAGTACAGATACGAGATGTCAGTTACATTATAGAACAGCAGTGGATAAGAGACCTTTAATGGGATGTTTACATTCATAAAGGTATGCAGCTGTTAGTCTGACAGTTAAGTTAAAACCGAATACTTTTTTGCATGAAGTGTTTCAGTTGTTAATGTAGAGTATCCAAAATTAAAATTTCTCTCATATTGTCTGTGACTGTCTTTCATATTATCTGTGACGTTCTAACTCTTGAAGTGTTGCTTGCAGTCATGCTACCTGTGTAAGATCTCTTAATATACACAGACTGATCACTGTCCTGTTTGGCACAGTATTTCAGGTTATAGGCATAATGAATAGTTCCTTTTTCTTCGTAAGTGCATCCCTGTATAGTTTGGGTTTTTTACTAACTGCAGGTTGACGTGATAAATATGGAACCACCTTTAAAATTTTCCATATTTAACTGCGGTCTTGCAACAGAGCTCCTTAAAATAAATCTATAGTAGTTATTCATCCGATAATAGAAGTAAAAACAGGAAATGTGCACTGGCACACTTGTTAGCTGTGAATTAATTGGCTGTTTATGAATTTATGCATTTATTAACTGTAATATTGTATTTCAGTCTACGTTGCGTAAAACAAAGCTAACATACTGCAATGTCAAGCTCTGCACATGTTCCCATGTGTGTGGGATACTTCATTTGATACTTTTTATCCTTGAATGTGGAACCTTGAAAGGTTGAGGGGCAATACAAAGGAAATGCTGCCTTCTAATTTTTGCCTCCCTTTGCAGCTGACTATTAGCTGCTCCTGTTGCCTCTCCGCAGTCTTCTATTAACCAAGGACAACTTTCTCCCAGATCTGTCAGATGTTCGGGATTGGAGAGGAGTGCAGTATCCCAGAGCATTGTCGTACTGTTGCCAAGGAGCAAATTTTATGCCCCATCACTTGTTTTGCCCTGACACATGCAGTGTTGTCAGGCATCTTCTCGGAAGTCTACCATTGCTATTTCAAATATTTTTTGGAGGGTGTGTACCACTCATTACTGAGGTTGTGTATCAACCACCTGAAGAATCCTCTCCACTCCTATGGTGTGTCTGCTGACAGTGCTATTCTTTGCTTACCCCTTCTAACTCATTAGGAGCCAGATTGGTCTCCGACTCCAGTCAGGTTCTGACTTGTTCTTATCAAGTAGCACTGAAAACTAAGGGGCTGGAATACTTGCAAATGCATTCTGTTACAATTTTGAAAAAAAAAAAAAAGGTTTTCTAAACTTGAAGGAAAACTCCTCCTCCTGTAGTTTAGCGCAACTCTTAAGTTGCTTTTCTCATTGCAGTATGATTCCAGTACTGCGTAGGTACCTGAAACCTGCTTGTACTTTATAAAACTTTCATTTCTTCACGTTGGAAAGACCACTCACTTTTTAAAGCTTAACTTCTCACATAAGTTGCAGAAGAATTTGTCTACACTTGCATGATATACCACAAACACAGAGAAATTTGTAGTCCGGAGCTCAGGCTGCTGTAAACAAGACAGGGGTGTGAAACTTTTCCATTCTTTATTGCAGAGAGGAAGAGAACTTTCACTGATTCACAGCTGCTTCCAGTGTAGCCATGGCTTTCATAGCAAAACAGAGCAATTAGATCAGTCACTGCTTCAAAGGCAGTTCCATCTTTTGACAAATTTACATAAGTAGCATCACAGTATTGAAATGCAGAGCTTTAAACTTTAAATGTCTGTTTATACTACTTTACGTATCAAAGATCTGTGACATTTAGAGAAGTCAGAAAATATTTTACTTGTAAAGTATCAGCACATTTACGAAAGTGTATGGGGAGGAGCTTGTCAAGTCATCTTGGACTTGAGTTGCCACCTTTCGTTGTGGCTAAAACTGGCCACATCCCTTGCATCACCTGTAACCCTGCCTAATTCTGCCCCCTCTACCGTCCACATTCCACCCATTTGGTGACATCTTTGACATCATCTGATAAGTATCACCTTCTTTTTCCATTCCTGATACCTGTTTTCTGCTGATTTACTAGGATTTTCTGTAAAAAAAAAAAAAAAAAAAAAAAAAAATCTGCTGATTTAACAAACTCAGATGGCCTGTTTCTTTTTTGAAACAGATTACTGGAGTTTGTACAGTGTTTTCCAGACTACTTGACAATCCGTTTGATTTCCAGATAGTCTGGAAAAAAGAGAATTGGCAACCATATAAAATAAAAAACACCGCAACTACACGAAAACAAAAGGACTGTATAAAAAATACGTGAAGAAAAGACTCAAATGACTGCTAGTACACTAAAATTAGTTTAGCGCTTTCATTCGCTTTAATAACACGAACGTCTTCAGAACTCTTGACATTTCCTTAGTATACTGTAAAACAAGCCCTGAGAGATGCAAATGAGGGCTATTCAAGAAATAAAAGAAGCCCTGGTACAGTGTACAAGATGACGGTGACTGACATGCATCCCATTACATGTCAATGGAATGGGAATGCACCACTACTTATGACTCGTAAATCAGACTTGAAATGGATTATGGGAAAAGAGGCTTGAACAAAAATAAGCTCACATTGATATGTCAAGCCTCATTGAGAGCCATTTTGCAGAAAACATTAAAATTCTATAAGTAGTAGTCAGTGATTTTTGAGATGTTAATCACTCTTTCTAGGTTTTGCGAGTTATTTTAGTTCTAAGATGGAGTTTTCCTTTAAGTTTGCGGGTATGTAATGAACCTGCAGACTTCCCAGGATTGCTGTGACATTACTTCTTTTATCCTTCTCATTTCTGCCAATTACTGCTTCAGGTTAAAAAAAAATGGCTTATGCTGGTCTGCTGATGGAAAACTGAAATGTAGAGGTGATAAAATTTTACTGAACCAAAATGGGTTTTGCAGCATACCTTACTTCCACTTTCAGCTTAATTAGGCCCTTTATCAGGAGGACAGCATTCAGCAAAATCTGTCATATTGTCCTTTTTTTATTACCGTTTGTAAACTGTTATGAACTAGAAATTGGTGTTGTGCAAAGCAATATATCTGATGTGTGGGTGATTTAGTTTTGTCTTTGTTTTACTGCTTTATTTCATTTTGAATTTCTTTTGTCTGCAGGTTCATGCATACATTATTAGCTCGTTGAAGAAAGAGATGCCAAATGTTTTCGGGAAGGATACTAAAAAGAAAGAACTCATCAATAATCTGGGAGAAATTTATTTGAAAATTGAACGTGAACATCAGATTTCACCTGGAGACTTCCCCAATCTTAAAAGGATGCAGGTACTGCGTATACAGTATTAATATCCAGATGATTTCACAGATGGGCATTTTTGTTTTGTGATCCCACACCTAACTGCATGCTGCATGCTGTATGAGTAAGACTTTGTTTAAACAAGTTGCAGTTAATAGCAGTGTTTCTCCTGGGGGTTTGCAAATGTTCATGACTTCATAATACAGAGCACAGCCAATGATAATTGTCTGGCTTATGTACCTTTTTTGCGGATGCAGTCTGTATTTGGACACTGCTATAGATTACAATTTCGTTCTGATACCTGTATACTGGACTTGCCACTATGTTCTTACATTTATGAAGCATCTTCATGGAAGAGGTTATAGGACTTGTAATTGTGCTAATTCACCTAATCACCCTTTACATTTCATGAAAAATGTTGGTGTAATGTAACCCCTCCCCCCTCACTGAACCTCTCTTCAGTGCTTTTTGGTAACTCACCCAGTCCCAATGTTTTATAGGAAAGTAATAGGAAAGTGATCAAGAGTTATAGAGCACCTCACTGTTTCATATTGGATTCTCTACCATTCAGATGTTGCTTTAACATTCTTTACTGTTGGTATATGCAACAGCAGTAGAGAGTGAAGCCTATGAACTGTTCACTTAGACTGTTCCATAATTTGTTAGAATAATTTGTACAACTTGAGGGTTGTAACCTTTTCATTGCTCAATTTGTCTTGAGGCTGACATTAAGGAAAGAGTGCTAGAAGTGGACTGTAATATATTATCATAGATAAAATAATTACATTTTCTCACACGAGTATTCAAGTTGTCTGGATATATCCAAGTGAATATTGCTAGAGAATAATTATGTTCAGTAGATCACTGTTGCAATAGCCTAAGTTATGCCAGACATTTGCAGTTTTCAGAGCTTTCTTGCCATTGAAGTGCATTCCTCTGTATGGGCTTCAGTTGATGGTCAGCAAAGTGCATCACCAGGGTAGGTAGAGAAGTACCTCATTGGGTAATACCCTCCACTTCATTTTTTGTGGAAAAATTTGTATTTTCTGTGAAATATATTGATTAGAGGCAGATATGGGTGTGTTTAATGGCTGTCACTAAGACTTTTCCCTCTAATACCTTTTATTATGTAGTCACTGTTTCCTGTGGGAAATGCCTTTCATTTTTTTTTTTGGTCAAAACTTGTGGTTAGGGACTAGGACTTGTGGTTTTGGGGTTGTCATTTAAAAATGTTTTACCTCAAAACCTTTTTTTTTTTTCAATAGTCATTTTATTTCACCAACTATCATAAGCTCCACTACCTGTCACTTCTTTCCATAAATGTGTGTTCCTGGGTCCCTGTGGAGATTCCCTTATTTTTTGTGAGGAAAAAGTTTATTTTTTGTCAATGTTAAAGACTGGTGCTAGCATTTGGTAGTTGCCACTATAGAATTTCACCTCAGACCTTAATCTTTTCCGTCAATAGATAAGACCAATGCTTCAGTGCTCAGCTAGCTACTTGTAAGACACCTTTTGTAGCAAAGACGTGGACCTTTGTCCCAGTAACTTGGTTGATCCTTCCCTGAGTCACAAGAAGAGAACTTATATTGTCAGCAAGGTTTCTGCCTTGGCTTTGCCTTTGCTCAGCTGCTGATGGGAGACACTGCTATGGCCATCTTTTGTTCTTTAGACTACTCATCGCTTTTTCTTTGTCCCCCCTAGTTCTGCTCCTCAGAAAGCCAGTACACTTAACCTGGAGGTAGGCACATCCACTGTGGTTGTTCAGTTGCTCTTGTCCAGTAAGGGAGAACCACTGTTGCTGGCATTGGGTAATGGCCCAGATTATACTTTGTTGAGCCGAAATGAGGAATTCCTTTCCCAGGAAGGCACTGTCCTCCTAGCTGCTCTTTTTCTGGGGAGTCTCACCAAAAAAGGGAAACCCTAAGTTAAGATGTGTATCTTTTCATAAAGCAGGTAAGAGGGAGTGCCTGAGATTTGCTGACGTTCTATTTGAAGCTTTTCAGACTTTACAAGCTGAATCTTCTCATTATTTAAAAAGGAAGATTTTACTCCAGTCTAAGGGGCAATGACTTGGACTTTTATTGTGGTCTCAAGTTCCCATTCCACAGAATGGGGAATCTGACTATTAGGAAATTTTATTCTTCAGTTGTCCAATCTGCAGTTGATCTGATGTCAATCTTCATTTATCCTTGACATATGGGACTCTGTTGCAACCAGCTCTGATGCTGTTGTAACAGCATTGTGAGTACCAAAAACGCTTCAGCTAATATCTACCCAGAATACCTCTCTCTCTCTCCAGATTACCTCAGATTTTGTTTGCCGCTCTTCTACAAAGATGCTTCAGTCACTCTCATTAGCTAAGTGCATTTTTCGTTAGTTTTTTTCTCTCAAGTACTTCAAATCTTGTATAAATACATCTATAATTTATCTGTATCTCTACCCAGTTTAGCTTAGTGTGTTTATTCCAAAATGTGTATAGTTTTTTTTCTGTACTTTTGTAGTTCTTCTGCGTGTGAGTGTGCTGCTTTTACCTTGTGGTATTTCTCTCTACCATCGCTGGTAGTTCTTTCCTTTCCCCTACCTTTTGGTAGTTCTGACCTACCATTCTTGGTAGCCCCTTTCCTTTCTAATCTGTGTGGGGATTCTCTCTCTAGTGTGTGTCTGTATTTGATAATTTTCTTCCTCAGCATGGCAGACATCTAGAGGAACAACTGGCTTCAAACAATGTCAGGATTGTGGGAGGAAGATGACTAACTCTGGGCACTCCTCTTGCGTTTACTGCTTGGGCCAGGTGCATTTGCAGAGAGTGTGTTATAGGTTCATAAGTACTAGGCTAACTGCCCCTCCGAGCCATTGTAAGCCTAGCCAGTTATCCCTTGTGAGACTCCAACCCTGCACCTTGTATTTGTAAGGCAAACACTTGTTATTCATCCAGCCTTCAATCACTGGGCCCTTGTTGAAAGAAAAAATACCCATAGAACTGAAGTTGGCAGTTGACAAATCCAAGGAACTGACTTCTTCAGCACAGTCTGTGGTAGTTCTATACCACAGGTCTTTGTGCAAGTCGCCACGGTACCGACAGTTCTTCTCCAACAGTGCCAGTCCCCTCTGCAGCGCCAGATGAAATTTTGGAACCAATACTTTCCCTGGTGCCACCTGTATTTTTGAATCCCAAGTCCCCCAGGACATGGTTTTCCCCTCAATTGATCCCTTTGTGTGTCAGCTTCCAAGCCACTTTCTAGACAGACCTGAATCTCCCTCAGACGTTTCTGTCCATTCCTCCAGGAGTCTGACAGTCAGTGCGGCTGGTTGATCAGCTTCTCATGGTCAGGGATTTGTTTCCTCTTGAGCCCGACTTCCTCTCCCCAGCTTTTCCTCCTATACCCTCCTCCGAGGGTTTAGAGATTACGACTCCAATTCCTCCAGTTCCAGCTGCTCTGGTGGGGACAGTCTTTTCTACTTCAGTTGTGGACTCTGCCTCTAGTTCCTTGACTCCATCGGAGCCAATTAACTCCCAGGGTCATAGCTCCACTGCCGGATTTGAGGGGCTTGGATTGGATGTAGTTTTTTTTATTCAGAGCCTCTCTTGGAGTTTTGGCACACGTGGGTTCTTCCCTGTTCCAACTTTGGGGGTGGTTTCATCTGAACGGGATGGGACCACGGTTCATAGGTTCTTAATCAGTTCCAGGCTGCCATCCCTCTTCAGAGGGACCTGCCTTCTAGGTGATGGAGAGTTCATTGGCCCCTTCCCTATTGAAATTTCATCCCAGTTCTCCAGGCTTGCCATCCCTCTTCGGGGGGACCTGCCTTCCAGGTGATGGAGAGTTCATTGGCCCCTTCCCTATTGAAATTTCATCCCAGTTCCAGGCTTGCCATCCCTCTTCGGGGGGACCTGCCTTCCAGGTGATGGAATGTTCATTGGCCCCTTCCCTTTTGGAATTTTATCCCAAGATCCCCTGCTTGCCCAGAGCTTCCTCCAGCCTTCACACCTGGACAGTGAGCACCAAAGCTGCAGAATGCCCCTGCACAAGGTCCTTTTTCTTCAGAGTCCTCCACAGAGCTTCCCACTGAAAAGGTACCCAGGAAGAAGATATGCAAGAGGAAACACCCGGATTCCCCAGAAGGAATCAGTCAGAGGACACGGATTTTGATGATGGGGATGGTTCCCCACAGACACCCCCAGAAGACATCTCCTTTGGAGAACTTCTGGAAGTCCTGAAGCAGAGGGGATGACTGGAAGCCCAATAACCCTACCATAGTGGAGTCAGTGTACCTACAAGACTTTTGTGCTTGCCCATCTACCTCTTGGATGACCCCACCTGCTGACAATCTGATTAAATTGATTGTGCAGTGGGCTTGGAAGGCCCTAATTCTGTAGAGCCCATCTTGGAGACCAGACGGAATTCTCTGAGGGCCATCAGTATTGGGCTAAAGGATAAACAGTAAATGGTGTGGTGGTTGCACCAGCCACTGAAAAGGAACTTGCAGAAGAGTTCCACTGTTCATCCCCCTAACCGGGAGTCCAAGGCGATAGATTTGGAAAGTGGGTGTATACCTCATCAACCTTTGCTTTAAGGACCTTGAATGTTATAGCACATTTTACTAGACTCCAAAGGGATCTGATGAAGGAGCTGTGTGATACCCTTGCAGAAACTGTCGGAAGAAGTTCAAGATAGTGGCCCCCCAGCCAGCTATCCTGGAGTCTGTTTTCCAGCTTGTCCATGAGGCTTATTGGACATGCACCCAAAGGGATGACTAAGGTGGTGGGTTCCAGGTTTGCCATAAGGAGACACATCTGGATGCATTTGTGTGAGTTTGTGGAGCCATTTAAGTCTTCATTTGTCAATGCTTCTTTTGACGGATCATGTTTGTTTGGTCCCAAAGTCAGAGAAACCCTGGCTAGGTGTGAAAAAGATGGAAAAGACCCTATCTGCAGTGGGTATACATTTTTCGGCTCCTCAGCAGTCCTATTCCAGGAACCAGAGGAGCAGGAAGATGTGGTTAAAAAAAAATCCCAAGGGCCTTTTCAAGACGTGGTGGTGGCTCCCGTCTGGGCAGAGGGAGGAGCTGTAGTGGAAGATGCTGACCCCCATGACAGAAATGGCCCATAAAGTCAGGGTTCTCTCCTAGAGAAGCCCTACCAGCACTCTGAAAATGGAGCCTGACTGCTTGCCTCTGGAGGCAGTTTGGGGAAGGTTATCCCTTGCACTCAAGAGCCTGGTGACAACCACAGATACTAGAGTGCAAAAGATTATTGCCAGAGGATACTACATCCATTTCACACCCTTTCCTATATTAGGCAGAAGAGTCCCTGATGATCTTCCCAATCAGAGGGATCAGGCAGCTCTGGAAATTCAAAAGCTACTAGAAAAGTCATCCAAGAAATCCCACCAGACCAAATAGACTGGATTTTACACAGGGTTCTTTTTGGTGCCAAAAAAGTCAGGGGACTTGAGACCAATCATGGATCTTGGCCTTCTAAACAAATGTGTTCAGCAAACAAAATTCTGAATGGTCACGGTTCAGTCTATCCTACCATTCTTAGAGGAAGACGATTGGATGCTCTGTAGACCTTCAGGATGCATATTACCACGCAAATGACAAGTGCTCCAGAAGGTTCCTCCACTTTCGGCTAGGAAACGGTCACTACCAATTCAAAGTGCTGCCCTTTGATCTTGTCACAACCCCCAGGGTGTTCAAGTGCACGGCAGTAGTAACAGCTCACTTGAGACTGCACGGATTCAGAGTGTTTCAATATTGGATGGCTGGCTCGTGACTGCTCCCACCAGACATCTGCTAAATCAGGAACGGATTTCATTCTATATCTCTTTGCTTGTCTAAGCATTACAGGGAGTACAACAAAGTCGCAACTAAGTCCATCTCAAGATTTCGAGTTTATAGGAGCCTGCCTGAATACCACCACTTCTATAGCTTCTCTTCTCTTTGCAGGTTGCTAAAGATAAGATCTCAAGTGCAAGCCATTCTTTTCAACAACAGGGTTCCTGTTCTGCTAGATGTCCTTCAAGGATGCATCTGCAGTCCTAACATATGGGTTGTCCTGCCTCAGGCAGCCCTTCGGTCGGCCGGATTCCAAAGTCTGGGTCTGGCCTCGGCTGATGTCGCACTTCACCCGACGTCATAGCTGCTGTGTATTGGGTATAAAGGCATCAGCCAACGCCATTTTCCTCAGTCTTTCTTGCCGCGTGGTGCCCGAAGCAGAAGCTGTTCGCAAGTGCCGGTCGGTCAGATCCAGAGATTTCTACTACCGAAGACTTCTAAAAAGCTAAGTACCCCGTTGGGGACTCTTTCTTGCCTCAGCCGATGTCAGACAAAGTAAATAATTGTTTAACTTGTGGGAAACAAATACCTCATAAGGATTTCCACTCTTACTGCCTTCCTTGTTTAGGCCCAGACCACGACGTATCAGCTTGTCTAGCCTGTGCTTCCTTCAACCGACGGACGCTTAGACGTTGGTCGGAGTTTGCTGAGGAGTTTTTTGGTCCCACTTTTGCATACAAAATGCCATCGGAGACTCCGACTACACAATTAGCGAAAAAGCGTAAGGAAAAGGACCGACACTCGCGGTCCGCGGTTTCAGCTGAAACCACGGTTAGGCCAACCGCGAGTGCCTCTGTTTCGGCTGAAACAGAGTCCTCTGTTCCTCCTTCGGCCGAAAGCATGCCTCCGATAGCCGAGGCCTCACAGAGCATGGCTGAATTGCTACTGAAATTAATCCTGCTGAAGCAGGCAACCAGGATTTATCAGATACTATTCCTTTAGACATAACTACCCCTGCACGTGGAGCTGCTAGACCCCCTGCTTCAATGTCTATCGAGGCTTTTTCCAGGGCTAAAGCAGCTAAATCTTCTAAGGCCTTACCTGCAAAAACCCCCTCACACAGGCCTACCTCTACTTCCCAAATGCTCAGCCTGGCTGAGGATCTCATTTCTTTGATTAGGGGATCCCAACCTCACCCAGACAGGGCCTCTCAACCCCCTCCAGATAAGAGGCCTAGAACTGAACCCCCGGAACCTGTTTCTTCAGACTACTCCTCGGATAATTCCGATATTTCAGACCGTCAGGAAGGTCCATATTCTCCCTATGAGGATTCTGATGCAGAAGAATCCATTCCTTCTGCTTCTCCTCCTGAAGAATTTTCTTTTGGGGAAACCTTGCATGCTCTGAGGGAACATTTTCAATGGCAGGGCCAGGATTTTTCAGATTCAAGGAAAAGGCTAAGGTCTTTTTTTACATTTACCACAGCATAGGCCTTTAGCCATTCCTCCAGCACTAACAGTTGTAGATGATGCATATAATGATGCCTGTACTGCCCCTGATTCTCTTCCTCCGGCCCCTGCCAAGCCTGACAGATATTACAGGGTCCCGGACACACACTACCATTTGTATAAGGCTCCTGTTGCTGATCCTGAAACCATTTCTCAGGGCCCCAAAGCTGTAGCAGCTGCCTCTGCCAAAAACCCTCTCCCCTCTGAAAGGGAATCTAGAGCATTAGAGAGATGGGGTAAAAAGGTTTATACTTCTGCTACTCTTTCGGCCAGGGCCTTAAACTGTCAATTTCACATGATTCAGTACCGGGAATTTTTGTTAGACCAGCTAAATAAAAAACTGTCCTCTCCTGAACCTATAGACCGTAAGTCCCTTCAGGATTTGGTACATAACTCTCAGCAGGTCAGTAACCATTTCTTAAAATGTGGCTATGATGCACTGGAGGCTTCCTTTAGATCAGCTATGACTGGAACAGTGATTAGAAGGCATGCCTGGTTAAAAGAACAATCCTTACCAGACCATGTTAAGTCAAAGCTTCTAGATGCTCCTATGGAGAAACAAAGTTTGTTTGGCTCCCCTGCACAGCAGGTTCTAAAGAAGGTGGAAGAAAAAGCAAAATCTGTCCAAACAGTCAAGGATTTCTTACAGGTCCAACCTCCGAGGTTTAGCAGAAATTGGCCTTCGAAGAACTGGTCCTTTCCAGACACCTCCAGAGCACAAAGAGGCAGAAATAGACGCCCAAGAGGCAGAGGTCATTCCAGGGGTGCCTACAGGGGACGTCAGTGGCAGCCTAACAACCAGAGAAGTACTGCCACAGATTCAGCTACAACCACTTCCACAGGACAGACACAATGACTTGGCTCTGATTCCGCCTACCAGGGAACAACTGGAAGCACCCTTGGGCGGAAAACTAGCCTTATTCTCCAAAAACTGGCATTACATTACAGGAGACAAATGGACTTTACAAACAATAGACAAAGGCTACAGGTTTCACTTCCACACTCTACCAAAAAGAGAGGAATGCCAAACCTACCACCAAGCCAAAAAACAAACGCTCTAAGACAAATCAACAACCTACTAAGGATGAGAGCTATAGAAAAGGTACCGCCTATGGAACAAGGACAAGGATTTTACTCCAGACTTTTCCTTGTACCAAGAAAAGAAAATCAATGGAGGCCTATTCTCGACCTGTCCGCTCTGAACACATACCTCATTGTTCCAAAATTCAAAATGCTGACCCTACAGCAACTTCTTCCCATGCTGGGCAAGGAGTCTTGGCTGGTGACTCTAGATCTCAAGGAGGCATACCTGCACGTCCCTATACGACCAGATTGCAGAAGACACCTCAGATTTCTTGCAGGATCAGAGCATTATCAATTCTCAGCATTGCCCTTTGGCTTATCTACTGCCCAGAGTATTCACGAAATGCCTGGCATCAGTAATTGCTCATTGCAGGCTTCAGGGAATTCAAATTTACCCATACCTGGACGACTGCCTAATACAAGCGGACAACAAGACAAAGTTAACAAAAGATTTAGAAAAGGTTATACAACTGCTGCAAGCCTTGGGATACACAGTCAACATGCAAAAGTCAAGACTGGAACCATCCCAAAGGATAACATTCTTGGGTGCAGAACTGGACACATCAACTCAGATGGCCTTTCTCACAGAAGAAAAACAAAAGCAACTACCACTCTATTTCATGACATTAACAACACAGACTCAGCTTGCTGCAAGGAAAGTCCTGCAAGCCCTGGGTTACATGGCATCCTGCATAATATTGATTCCGCATGCCAGACTGCATATGAGAAAGTTGCAATGGTACCTAAGGAATGTTTGGTCTCAACACAAGCACAGTCTAGAAGCCCAGATTCCAATAATTCCATGCCTGAAGCAAGAATTCCTGTGGTGGGCTCAGGCCTGTCAGCTGAACCGAGGATTGCCCTTTATGCCGGATGGCAATGGATCTGTGGAATGTGGCCCTGAACTTCAACATTCAACTCCAGGCCAGATTTGTACCAGGAAAAGAAAATTCACTAGCAGACACCTTAAGCAGAACTACCACGGATGCTCACGAATGGATGCTACATCCAGATAACTTCAAAACCATAACAAAGAAATGGGGACTACCAGAGATAGACCTGTTCGCCTCCCCACACAACCACCAATTGAAGAAATTCTGCACAAGAGCATACCACCCACTTGCTTGGAGGGTGGACTCCCTTTCCTTCAGCTGAAAAAACCTGATAGCATATGCATTCCCACCTCTTCCTTTGATGTACAAAGTCCTACTGAAGATCAAAGAGGCTCAGCCAAGGATAATCCTGATAGCTCCAGACTGGCCGAGGCAACATTGGTACCCGCTACTGAGGAGCATGTCTCGGACACATGCATGGCCTCTACCTCTATGTCCTTTACTTCTAACACAGAACAACTACAAGATCATACATCCAAACTTGAAAACACTACAGCTAGCTGCTTGGAAAATTGCATAAAACAAAATAACCCAGTTTTATCTCAGAGGGTTAAGGACATTATCCTGGAGGCTCGCAGACCCTCCACAAGGAGGACTTACTCAGCCAAATGGAAAAGATACCTCATTTGGAGTGCAGCAAAAGGGGAGAATGTATCATTGGCAAACATAGCAAACATCCTGGAATACTTGGCAGAACTGTTCCACAATGGCCTGTCCTACTCCTCCATTAAGATTCATGCATCAGCAATTTCAGCAGAATACAACATGGATCCTCCACTCTACTCTCATCCTCTACTTAGGCAGTTCCTGAGAGGAATCAAAAATGTAAAGCCTCCAAGGAAACCACCTTTGCCTACATGGGATCTCAACTTTGTGCTGGAAAAGTTAACACTTCCCCCTTTTGAACCAGCAGCAACAGCAGACTTACAGTTCTTATCTTGGAAAACTGCTTTCCTGCTTGCAATCACTTCAGCAAGAAGGGTATCTGAGTTACAGGCATTAATGGCAGTACAGCCCTTCCTTATCTTCCATCAGGATAGAGTGTCTCTGAGAACTAACCCTACTTTTATGCCAAAAGTGGTCTCCAGAATATCATTGAACCAAGCGATTCATTTACCTACATTCTTTCCCAACCCAAAGAACAGGGGGAAAGACTACTACATACCTTGGATGTACACAGACAATTACGCTACTATCTGGACAGAACTAAGGCCAACAGGAAAACTGACCAGCTTCTGGTAGCATATGCAACAGGAATGCAAGGAAAAGCAATTTCAAAACAGACCATCTCAAAATGGATAGGAAATTGCATTAGATTTTGCTACTCTTCTCATGGAAAGACGACTCCAGAAAATATCAGGCCTCACTCCACAAGAGCTACAGCCACCACTACAGCTTTCCTACGAGGAGTGGCTACCAAAGACATTTTAGAAGCTGCTACTTGGAGCTCCGTGCATACATTTGCCAAGCATTATAATCTTCCCTTATACTCCAGATCCCGAGCAGGTTTTGCAACTGCTGTTTTGCAAGGGATCTTAACTACACCATCTTTAGCTTAGTGCCTCCTCCCCCAGTTTGGCTATGGTATTCTACCCATATGTTAGGACTGCAGATGCATCCTTGAAGGACATAGTACAGTTTTGTACCTACCATAAATGTAGATGTCCGATAGGCATGCATCTGCAGTCAGGATTACCCACCCTCCTTCCCCTCTGTGGTATTCCTAGGTATATATGTATATATATTCTCTTATTGTTTGCTCTCTACTGTTTGGAATTATTTGCAGTTATCCAAATTTAGCCTTCCTAGAGGGCACCTGGCATCTGGGGCAAGAAACAGAGGAAAATGGCGTCGGCTGATGCCTTTATACCCAATACACAGCAGCTATGACGTCGGGTGAAGTGCGACATCAGCCGAGGCCACGACTTTGGAATCCGGCCGACCAAAGGGCTGCCTGAGGCAGGACAACCCATATGTTAGGACTGCAGATGCATGCCTATCGGACATCTACATTTATGGTAGGTACAAAACTGTACTTTCTTCAAGCCTTTGGGTCCACGGTGGTAGCCATCACCCTGGTCCGACTCGCAAGATTTCACATGAGACTTCAATTGCTTGTGGCATCCCAATGGTCCATTCTGACTCCTCCTTTGACGCATCCCATTTTAATCACAATTCATTGCAAGAAGGACCTGTCCTGGTGGATGGAATCTGAGGAAATTATCTTAGGCTGACCCTTTGTTTTCCTCTGTCCAAGGCCATAGTGACCATGGATGCCTCCCAGATTTGTGGGGGGGGCATAGGCTGCATAAAATATTTATGAAAAGAACTCTGCAATTAAAGCCACCTTATATAAGGACCCATGTGTCTCCTTTGGATCTTGCTATAGTTCTGCAGTCCTTGGTCCTTTCCCCCTTTGAACCAGCAGCTACTTGTGACCTGAAGTTTCTTTCATGGAAGACCTTTTTCTGATGGTCATTACCTCCACCAGAAGAATTTCAGAGATTCAAGTGTTATCTTCAGAACCTCCATACTTAACCTTTCATAAGGATAGGGTTTTGCTGAGGACCAACCCATTTTTCTTCTAATGTAGTATCAGAAACATAAATAGATCCATTGATTTACCTGTGGTCTTCCCAACTTTTTCTGACCAGGGTGAATATTATTTACATTTGCTGGATGTTCACAGACAGTTATGTTTCTATTTCAACAGAGCTAAGGATGTTAAGAAGTCAGACCAGTTATTTATCTCCTTTTCAGGTCCTTCTATGGGTAAACCTGTTTCAAAAGTCACTTTATCAAGATGGTTAAGAGAATGTATTACCTTCATCTGCAATAAAAAGAATCTCCAGTTACTTGGACCAGTGAGGTTGCATTCTACTAGAGCAGTAGCCAAGTCTTCTGTTTTTCATTCAAAGGCTTCCATGGTTGAAATATGCACAGCAGCAACGTGGGCTTCTCCACATACCTTTATCGCTCATTACAGATTGGATCTTGGGGAAGAGCATCCTTTGGCTCTGTGGTGCTCAGGAATATCCTTCCATAAGGCCTCCCAAGTTTTAAGGTAGCTATGGGCTCTGTCCCATATGTCAAGGATAAATGAAGGACAACACCAGATAAAGAAGTCATGTTCTTATAATGTTCCATCTGTGTTGTCCATCTTCATTTATCCTTGACTTCCCACCCTCCTTCAGACTCCTTGGAGTATCAGACTCTCATCCTTGGTATCTTATTACTTCATTTATGACCATGGATATAGCTTCTTCAATTTCTATAGAGCTGTTTTCTGACTTCCTTAAAGCTGCAAACTCTATCTGAGGTAATCTGGAGAGATGTATTCTGGGTAGAGACTTGGCTCAAGAGTTTTTGGTTCTTGCGAGCTGTTCTAGCGGCTGAGCCAGTTCCAAGGGTAGGAACAGTCTCTTATGTAGAGGATAAATGAAGATCGACAACACAGAAGGAACTCTGTAGTAAGAACACAACTTTTTTTTTTATACTGTTGACAGATTGAAAGATTAGTTTTGCAAGGAACAAAAAAAATAAAATTCCAGAAAATATGTGATTTTGTTTCAGGTGAGTTTTCCTTAACCTGCAGCTGTTCCTTCTGTTTCACCAACCTTATAGGATGTTTTTTTTCAGTCTGCAATTTCTGACTTTCAGCTACCTGCTCCCACAAAAGTTTGGATTGTATAAGGTGTCCCAGTCTCATGGTAGTTTCACCCCTAATATTTTGCACGCAAATAAGACCTGATCAGAACAAGAAAATATTGGGATATTTACTTGTTTGCACCATCCATGAGGATGATATAGCTAAGATCTTCAGTATGTCTTTTGTAGTTTTGGAGTACTTCTGGCTTTATGTAGTTTATTCTTTCATTAATGTATTTTGTTTGCTTGTTTTTTTGTTTATTTTATTTGCTGTTAGAGGATAAATCAGAAGGTTCTAAAAAGTGGGTCTTGCGGGCACAGAAATTGATACTGTTTTCTTTGCCTCCAGCACTCTGTCTAGGTGGCGCTGAGTGTTAAAATCTGTTGCACAACATGCTACTATGATTTGCCTGCCGTGCCTTTGTCGCATTCATTTAGAGCAGTGGCTGCATCACAATCATTTGGAAAAAAATCCTTAGATGGTACTGTGTGCTTGTGACATGGTCCTCTGCACTTTTGCAAGATGCTGCAGTGTAGATTTGAACTTGGTCTGTGGTCCTTCAGGTCCACATTCATGCTTTCATGATGAGATTAAAGTGAACAAGTATGGTTCTCGGTCCTGAAGGCTTTGAAGATGATGGACCAACCATGTCAAATGTGAAAGTTGTGCACCTCCTGAAATGATAATTCTACATATTTTAGTCAATCTTCTTCAGTATTCCTACCCTCCATTTCCTGTCCTTGGGCAGACTGTCTGGAATGGGCTAGGTTATGGGTGGGTTTCATTTTACAAGTGCACATTCTTTCAAAACAGAGGCTCATTGAGTCACCCCACCCTACTGACTTTAAATCTGACTCTTAGTTTTAATTCCGTGTAGGCACCAATTTTCTGCAGACGTGCTTAAGGGTTGTACAGGAGGCTCAAAAACCAAATAGTCAAAAATCTTAAGTGGAAGAGATGTTTACTGTGCTGTGGACAGAATCGGGACCCTTATCAAGTGGGTATTCCTAAAATTCTGGTTTGTGTAAGTTGCTCAGTTCAGGGTTGGAATATTCTTAAAGCTTATTTGTCAGCCATTTCTGCTGGGGTCTCCCTTCGGTTTATCTACTGTCTTCTCATTGTGAGGGTAAACAATTTATAAAGAAGCATCCTTCATATTAAACCCTCAAGAAAGGTTATTCCTCCTCCTTAGGATTTGAACTATATTTTGGAGAAGCTTACTTTATCCCCTTTTGAAATTGCTGCTTCTGTTTCTCTTCCATTCCACTGTTGCAGTATTCATTACATTAAGGATCCCTTGCCAAGAGCAGCCCGATGTCCAGCCAATGTACCAAGGCCTTTAGGTTACTTTAAGGTACACAGTACATCACATGTATGCTCATCGTGTAGCATATGGCATAAAGGTGACATCCAGACAAACAATCCTCATAGCTTCGTTGCTGCCAGTCTGAATGCCATCTCTTGATCGTCTATCTGAACGCCAAGGTTCTGTTACTCATTCAGCAAGCAGTTGCAAGTTGAGTGCCCTTTTGGGGTTCTGTTTTACAACTTTTACTTTGTTGCTTGTGGGTTTTCATGTCATCCAAGAAGGGTAAATGCCAGTGTGGGAGGCAGGGGTCTTTATTGGTTGGCAGTCCTTTTGTGGGATCTTCCTATCCAATATCAAGTGACTCTTCAGACAGTTTACATTCCTTTAGGTCAAACCACTGTGGCAGACCTCTGAGCAGGTCTTCAACTCAATCCTGTGAATGGCTACTTCACAGGGATGTGTTTCTGGATATTTTCCACCAGTGGGGTATTCCTCAAGTAGATATTTCTGCCTCCCTTCTGAACAGACTACTTCCTCTGTTTTGTGCCGGAGTCCTTGGTCCTTTGGTTTCAAAGGTTGGACGCCCTATCTTTTTCTTCGAAGGAGATGTTTCTTTACGTTTTCCTTCCCCTTCCCCTCATTCCAAAAGTCCTGTTCAAAATTCATCAGAATGCTCCCAAAATCTTGTTAGTGACTCCTTTTTGGCCAAGACAGCATTGGATGCTCGTGTTTCACTGTTGCAGTCATCACATTTAGGTTATCTGCTTGCAGTAGCCCTCAGTCGGCCTGATTATCGAAGTCTTTGGTCCTGCGTCAGTTGCTGTCTCATCTTACCTGATGTCAGGTATTCAGGGGTATAAAACATGCAGCTGACGCCATTACATCAGTCTTTCTTGCCGTGCGGTGCCCGAAGCAGAAGCAGTTCGCAAGTGCCAGTCGGCCAACTCGTGAAATTTTCGTTTTCGAGTTTCAGATCCGAAGTCTTCAACTAAGCTAAGTACCCCGTTGGGGAACCTTTTTCTTGCTCTAAACCGAGGTCAGTAAAAGTTGACTTGTATTTCTTGTGGAAAGCAAATACCTCAAAAATGTTCATTCGTACTGCATTCCTTGCTTAGGCCCAGACCACGACGTACCTCGCTGTCAGTTTTGTGCCTTATTCAAATCTCGTACTATTCGTCGTTGGTTCATTTTTGCATCTAAATATTTTGGTACTCGGTTCAATTATCCAGAAATGGCTTCGTTAAGCCACCAGACTACCGACATTCCGAAAAAATACAAACATAAAGACAGACCGCATAGGTCCAAAGCTGCCGACTGTGCTTCTCCTAAGCTAGTCGCCAGTTCGCCGGTACTCAGTCAAGTGCTTTTGCAGCCCCTGATACCCGCTACTTCAGATTTGCAGGCCTCTACTGAGACCCATTCGGATTCCGGTATGCCACGAGATGCTTCGACTGTGGAACCTGTGGATGTCTCTATCTTTGATGGGTCTGGAGCTGCTGTGCAGGCACCGGCTTCTGATGGTGTATTCAGGCCTACTGACTTGCATATTAAACCGATGCCATCTTCTTCTTCAAGCCTAAAACTCTATCCATGCCTAGAAAACTGACGCCCAGACCGCATGGTTAGGCCCCTATGCCTATAAAACAAATAAGAATGGCTGAAGACCTTATTACTCTAATCCGGGGAAGCCACCCTTCCCCCTCTGAGACTAGGACTGATTTTCCTTCTGATTCTTCTGATCAGGATTCTGAAATTTTCTGTTTTCTCTGATGATCAGGATTTGCCCTTATCTACCTATGATGATTCTGATGCAGAGGACTCCATTCCCTCTGCTTCCCCTCCAGAGGATTTTTCTTTTGGTGGAACCTTGCATACTCTTAGGGAGCTGGGATAGCCAGGATTACTCTGACTACAAAAAGAGGCTTAGGGAATTCTTACTCCTACCTTAACACAGGCCTTTAGCTATCTCTCCTGTACTGGACATTGTAGATAATGCCTTCTCGGAATCTAGCCTGGACCCTGACTCTCTACCTCCTGCTCCCAGAAAACCTGATAGATAGTACATGGTGCCTGACTCTCACAAGTTCCTCTTTAAAACCCAACTGCGGATCCTGAGACCATTTCACAGGGACCCAAGGGCATTAAGGCTACTACTGCCAAAAATCCTACCATCACTGATAGAGATTCCAGGGCGCTGGATAAATGGGGTAAAAGTAGGTATACACTTCTGCAACCTTGGCCATTAGGGCCTTAAACTGCCAGTTTCATATGTTAAAGCAGCGCAGCATATTATTGGATTGCTTAAACAGAAAATTATGTTGATTCCTGACTCTGCTGAAAATAAAGATTTACAGGATTTAATGCATTCTGCTGAACTAGTTGGAAAACATACTTTGCAATGTGGTTTTGATTCATTAGAGGCATCTTGCAGGGCTGCTGTCACTGGGTCTGTACTTAGAAGGCATGCTTGTCTTGAGGAGCAATCTTTGCCAGATCATGTTAAAGCTAAATTACTGGATGCTCCCTTAAACCAAGACCGCCTGTTTGGCAACAAAGCAGAAGTAGTATTTAAAAAGATGGAGGAAAAAGCTAAATTTATACAAACTTAGATTTCCTGCAAGTAAAGCCTCCCAGATTTAGTATGCATTGCATAATTGGTCCTTTCCTGCCTCTTCCAGGCCTTCTCAGTCCAAACCCAGAACCAGCAGAACACCCAGGCTTCAGTCCCAAGGTACGCACAAGCCTAAGCGGTGGGGGGCTCCCACTTCCAAAGCAGGGAAGTAGTAAGACTCCCCCTATGGGTAAACTGTCTCAGTGACTTAACTTTAAATCTTCCAAGCCCTGCTCAACTGACTGTTCCTTTAGGGGGAAAGATTGCCCTGCACGCAAAAAATTGGGAACTCATTACCCAGGACAAATGGGTTTTAAATAGTTTCCCAACGATACAGATTTCACTTCCACTTCTTAGCAATCCCATACGGTTGGCCAGACCTACCCCACATCAATGGGCAGAGGCTCAAAAGCAAATTCTCTCTCTCTTAAAGGACCACTACGGGCAAATGATGAAGAAAACATACATTTTTTATCTTGCCATGATTTACTACATCTCCCAAAGCTGCCTGCAGCAAAATAAGTACTCATTCCTAATTTTATTTTGTTTTTACTTTTGTCTGCCCTCATGGGGGCAGATATCGTAATTCCTTTGGAAAGCTAAATCTGTCCCATAATGCACAGATTGAGAACAAATAGCCCTACCATTTGTCAGACTAGACTTCCATTCACTTAGAATGGAACACCTGAAAAAAACTGCCAAGTTTGAGAGTCTGCAGCTCATGTGTCATTGACTGGTATGGGCTGAGTTTTACTAATGTTGTTCCTACTGATGTACTACACACTCTCTGAAAGTAACTTGCAAAAGTGTCAACAAATTACTGAGATAAAAAAGAATTTTCACAAGGAGCAGTTTTGCAAGTTTCAGTTCCTGGTCAGTGGGCTACAGTCTCACATTTCCAGCTTTACTAGATTCAGTCAACTTTGCATGACAATAGACATAAAACAAATCACAGCCTGGTGTGCCACTAAATCTGTTCCCTTGTATGTTTCTATGCCTCTTCACTTCTGAATAGCATTTCCCAAGAAAAAAAAAAGCAAACTCATCATTCCAGAGTTTAGGCCAGTCTGTCCATTTAAAATGCGCACAGTAAAATATTCAACTTATAATGATTTTGGCTGCTGACATGGTTATCTTTACATAGTTATTCTCTTATAGTATAACCTGAAATTATTTAATGATAAATTTTACAACAGTTCTTAGTTTCTTAACAATGACCTCCCAAGTCTCTGATGTGACCTAGTACTTTTTCTTACTATTGCTTTATCTAGTTTGTCTTAGTTGTATACCTGTAGCATGGCTCTCATCCTCTCAGCAAGAGACTCCTGGAGAAAACTTCCAAAGCAGATACTTTTTTGAAAGAGTAGCAGCAGCTGTAGCAGTGAAACTACACTCCAAAACAATGCACTCAAACATAGTACTGACAAACACAAGGGAATGTATATGTCCGAATCAAGCAGTGATGAAATTGCTAGGCACTTCACTGAGCACAGTTTTACTCTTAATCTCTCCATTTCATAATCCATAACATTCGCACCACACTTAAAGGCACACCTCCACCTTCCACAAACACAGCTACCCACACAACATACCAGTCAAATTTAAGGATTTTCCCACCTCTCTGCAAAACACTGCTGTAATGGCTTTGGCAAACAAATGAAATGATTGATGGGTGTTGGTTCAAGACTCCCATCCATATTGCTCAAGGGTACAGATTTTTGCAGAAAGTCCAGATTTTTTGTCTGTTTTTCATAAAATTGCAGTTTTCTGTCAAATCACTGGCAAATCATTGAACACTGAAGTCAGAAAGTTGATAGGCATTTGATTTTCAGACTTCATATCCTTAAGAAAATTCACTCTTAATGCAAAACCTGTTTATCAACTTTCTAAGTTTGTAAGTGCAATATTTATAAATTGCCCCATTTTTGTGCCTTTGTCCCCTATTATTTATGGCCTTGCCCAGATTTCTTGTTCTATAATGTTGAGAGTTATGCTGCCATCCCTTCCTACTGGAGCCAGTCCACTGCACTTGCACAAGTGTCCCCCTCAGCAGGGCAGCAAGCAGGTATCGGTGCAGATTTGCTTTATAGTTCTTACACCACACACACACACATACACACACAGTAAATCTTGTTGTCCATGTTGTTTCTTCTTTTCCTTGATTTCGTTTTTCCTGTAATGTTGCTTTTACTCATATTTTTTCTCCTGCCTCCCATATCTACCCTAATTATTACTTCTAACAAATACTTTTTCTCACTCTTTCTTCTCTTCCCTTCCTCCTCTTTATCCACTATTTGAACTTTTCCTCTGACATTTGCTTTATGGGTAAATAATGAACTGGTCACCCTTATGTCAGCACATTTCAATGCTACATAATATGCTACATAATATTGTATTTAGTCTAATAATAGGTTTGGTTCATAGGTAGGTACTAGGCTATCTGCCTAAGGGCTTAAGTAAGCTTAGCCAACAAGTTTCTCTGGCTTATGCCACCCAAGAAAGTTATTTTCCTGTGCCACTGTCGAGCAGAGCCACAGAAGTGATTCCTGGGGTATATTTTCCTATATCCCATCCACTCAAAGATTTTTCTTGAAAAGTGCTAATGAGGACACGTGACACACCTCATCACAAAAGGGTTCTCATCCAGAAAAAAGAGAGATCATTGTTTCCCTTTACTTGACACTCAGACGCATTATAGAGTACAACGCCCCTTTTGAAATGTACCTCACAAGACATTTGCAGCAGCTGGGAAGGCCACAGAAATACCTCACAAAGAGGATTACCGGCCTCAAACAGATGCCCTACACAGACAGTCTCAAAAAACTCCAGCTTTACTCCGTCGCATATCGCCTACTCAGAGGTGATCACTGCCAAACATACAAAGCTATGTCAAACCCATAGCTTTTGCACATGCTCCACTTAAAGAAATCCCAATCCCTCCGAGCTGCACGCTCTAGGGGCCTAAACCTTGTCACCACAATAAACAGAACATGCCGGAGGGATAGATTCCTGTCCCACAGACTTCCAATACTCTGGAATAAACTACCTGTCTATATCAAACAAAGCTCTTCATTAGCACTCTTCAAGAAAAATCTTGATGATTGGATGGGAAATATGAAATTCACCCTGGGGATCACCTCTGTGGCTCTGCTCGACAGTGGCACAGGAAAATAATTTACTTGGGTGGTAAAAGCCAGGGTACCTTTTTGGCTGGGCTTGTATAGGCCCCAGGGCCAATAGCCTAGTACCTACCTACCTATGAACCTATACGTTCCATGGCTTTACAGACCAAGCTCATCAGGCTAATAGGACGATAGTTCCTGGGATCAGTGGTGGCTCCCCTTTTGTGGAGTGGGATAACTGTTGCTGTGCACCTTCAGTGGGCACACAAAGCCTGATGTGAGGCTATGATCGAACATGGTGCTTAGGTGGGGAGCCAGTTCGTTCTGAAGTTCATGTAAAACGCAGCCTGGGATGTTGTCCAGTCCCATGGATGCTGTGTTTTTGGCTTTAGAGAGTGCAGCTTTTACATGTGTAGTTGTGATTACAGGGACTGTGCATTCTTCCTGTATAGATACGGACCCTTTAGGGTGTGAGAGGGTAGTAAAGTTAGCACTGAACCTATCTGCCAGAATGTTGGCAATATCAGTTGGTTCTGTAATTTTCATGCAGTTGTGCTGTAACTCAGAGCAGATCTGGGTGTTGCCATTGAGATTCTTGACATAGCTATAGAATGCTTTGTGGTTGTCCTTAGAATCCGTGGCTATTTTGTTTCCATAGCTAGCTTTGGATGCTCTTATAAGGGATCTCAACGTCTTACTGAGGCTGACCAGGGAGCTCCACCACTCATGGGATTTTACTCTCTCTTGCAACAGTTTCTTTCTGTTTTACAGTTTATGGCAGGGGACCACCAGATTGGCTTCCTTTTTTGGAGGATAGCGTCTTGGTTCTGCTTGGGATACCACGATCCATGCCCTCATGTAAATGTTTATAGAGTGCATTTGTGTAGGATTCAGCAGTTGTAACTGTATTGTCCATCTGCATGGGTGTCATGAAGTTCACCACTTCTGTCTTAAGAAGCATGAAGTTGGCTATGGAGAAATTTTTTACCATGGTTTCCTTAATGTGGGGTGGGGGCGGGATGTGGATATCTTGGGTGATTAGCTTGTGGTTGGATCTGACCAACAAGGAGTTTACTTTGGATGTGGAACACCAGTCATTCATGTTGGTAATGACTAGGTCTAGGATATTGTTGCCCTTGGTGGGGGTATGGATAAGTTGATCCAGGGCACTGGAATTTATGAATTCCAGAAAGCTTTGAGCGAAGGAGTTGGTACATGAGTAGTTTTCCCAGTTATTGGTGGGGTAGTTGAAATCGCCCATTATTAGGGTGTTTGAACCCTAATGTTTTCCAATATATCAAGAAAGAGGAGTGGGACATGATGGGGGATCTGTAGCAAGCTACAATCTGGATTGCAGTTTTGCCCAGAGTTAGTTTCACTTGGATAACCTTGGATGCATTATGCTAAGCAACTAGCCTGGAGGTGTGGATATCCTTAATGAATATGGGCACACCTCCGCCTTCGTGGCCAAAAAGTGTGGTATGAGTTATAGCCTGGTAGTGTAGGGGTGCGCTTTGGAGCCTTGAACCAGGTCTCAGTCACTGCACAGGTACCTATGTTCTCCATTTTAAGGAGTGCCTTGAGTGAGTGCATTTTGAGATTTAGACTTCTAGCATTGAGTAGCATTACCCTCAGTTTTTGCTTGCCTGTTCCTGTTACATTTGAAACTTGTCTAAAAAAGGCACTATAGGGACGGCAAGAGCCTTAGCCAGTATCCGGGATCCCATGGGCGACAGGTGCAGGCCATCTCTGGCAAAGCATCATGGTCTGTCGACCAGTGTCGTCCCAGGCAGGCAGATACTAGATCCCCTTAGAATGACACCAGAAGCTTAGCCAATTGTTGAAGTCAATCATTTTGTCCTTGTACTGCAGTATCATTCTGGACGATGGCAGAAATGCTACTCGGGGCTAGGGTCATACCTCCCTGGGCTACAAGATCGGAGAGCTCTTCCATGTCTCTCTTCATGTAGTCCAGGGAAGCATGTCTCAGGTCATTCACACCAACATGGACAATGACAGAGTCATATTTGTACTTGGTTATGGAGTGACCTGCGTGCATGGGTTGTGGCAGATCCTGGCACCCGACAGGCAGCTGACAGTAACCTTCTCCTTGTTTAGCCTGGTAAGTGGGACATCAGTGTGCCTGACTATAGAGTCACCTATGACTAGTGTGTTGGGTACGTTGTTTTGCCTAATATATTATATATGTTATATATATATATATATGTATATATATATATATATATGTATATATATGTATATATATTATAACATATATAATTTTCAGGACAGCATCAAGGAAACATTTTCCTTCCTTCTGTGATTTTTTTTTTCTTAAGTTTTGGGTTTTTCTTGGTATATTGATTGATTTTCTTAGTATATTTTATTTTTTATTTATTTTCCATTTGTTTACCAGGTTAGCCCGACTGGACACAAGATGACCGTTTTCAGCAGAGGCTGGGGGAGAAAAGCTCCAGATACATAGTAAATTATAAAAAATAATAAAAATAAATTATGCAAACATAGCTATTTTGCACAAAGAGCATAGAAAATATAAAAGGAGTAAAATCAGAGTTTTACAATTGATGCAGCGTACACAGTGGTTAGAATATCGAGAAACAATTAAACAAGATAATATACAACAAATATACAACTGCTTGAACATAAATTCAAAAAAGTTTCCATAGACAAACAGGGGTCATAAACTAGAAATCATAACTATATTGATTTATATTGCATTTATCTTGTTTTAATGATGGTATGTGTGTATTATTGTACGTGTCATATGTGCACACATTTGTATTAATCTGTGTATTTACAGTATATTGACAAAGTACTGGGTCACATCAGAGGCTTGGGAGGTCATTGTTAAGAAACTGAGAACTGTTGTAAAGCTTGGAACTGAATACCATAAGTTCAGGTTATGCTATAAGACAACTATGTAAACATATCCGTGTCAGCAGCCAGAATGCATTATAAACTGAATGTTTTACTGTGCACAATAAGAAATGGATAGATTGGCCCAAACTGTGCACTGGTGTGTGCTATTTTTTTTTTTTTTTTTTTTTTTTTTTTTTATATTTTTTTATATTTATTTATTTATTCCTGGGGAAATGCTATTCAGAAGTGAAGAGACATATAAGGGAACAGTTTTAGTGGCACACCAGGCTGTGATTTGTTTGAAGTCTATTGTCATGCAAAGCTGACAAAATAGTTGAATCTACCCAAGCTGGAAATGTCTACCCAAGCTGGAAATGTGAGACACTAGCCCACTGAAGGAGGGGAGATGGGAGGAGTAACTTGGCCAGGAATTGAAACTTGCAAAACTGCTCCTTGTGAAAAGTCTTTTTTATCTCCGTAATTTGTTCGACACTTTTGCAAGTTTCTTTCAGAGAATGTGTAGTACATCAATAGGAATAACATTTGTAAAACTCCGCACGTACCAGTCAGTGACACACGAGCTGCAGACTCTCAAACTTGGCATTTTTTTTCAGGTGATCCATTCTAAGTGAATGGAAGTCTAGTCTGACAGCAAATGGTAGGGCTATTTGTTCTCACTGTCTGTGCATTGAGGCAGATTTAGCTTTCCAAAGGAATCACGATGTCTGCCCCCATGAGGACAGACAAGAGTAAAAAAAAAAATAAAATTAGGAATGAGCACTTATTTTGCTGCAGGCAGCTTTAGGAAGTGCAGTAAATCGTGGCAAGATAAAAAAAATATGTTTTTTCATTGTTTGCCCGTAGTGGTCCTTTAAGCAGGGCTATTCAACTTGTCCCAGAAGAAGAATGGGGGCAAGGTTTCTACTCAAGACTCTTCCTGGTAACCAGAAAAGACAATTCCTGGCGTCCTATCCTGGACATGTCTCCTAAATGCATTTTTGGTAATCCTGAAATTCAAGATGCTAACTCTTCATCAGCTGCTCACATGCTAGGCAAAGATGCTTGGTTGGCAACACTGGATTTAAAGGAAGCCTACCTACACATCCCAATAAGGGAATCTTGCAGAAGATACCTACGCTTCAGAGCAGGCTTCATGCACTATCAGTTCTCTGCAGTGCCCTTTGGCTTATGTACTTGCACCCAGGGTATTCACAAAGTGCCTAGCTCCAGTCATTGCATTTTGCAGGCAAAGAAATATTCAGATATACCCATACCTGGACGATTGTCTAATTCAGGCAGAAAGCCAGGTCATACTATTAAATCATCTGGCATTTGTAAAGAAATTGCTAATGTCTCGGGTACACCTTAAACGAAAATAAATCACATCTTGTACTCTGCCAACAAATTGTATTCCTGGGAGCAAGCTTGAATACAACTTCCCAGATGGCCTACCTCACACCAGAGAACCAAGTTCATTTGACAGTCTACTTCAAACTGCTGGCCACAAAGACCCAGCTATCTGAAAGGAAAATACTGCAAGCCCTGGGGTTCATGGCCTCCTGCATTCTACTAATTCCATATGCAAGACTGCATATGAGGAAACTACAATGGTATCTAAAAAGCCTATGGTGTCAACATTCTCAGGATCTCTAATCAATGATTCCTGTCATACCTTGTCTACAGACAGAGTTCCTTTGGTGGGCAAAGGCCTGCCACCAAAACAAGGGACTGCTGTTCACTCTACTCTTTGCCGCCCAAACCCTAACAGACGCATCCGATTATGCATGGGTGGCTCACTTGGCAGGGCAGTGCATTCGGCGCAAATGGAACCCAAATCAAATGCACCTGCATATCCGTCAGAAAGAAATGTTAGCTGTACAGAATGCTCTGACAGCCTTCAAGGACCACATTCTTCCAGGACAATTCTTGGTAAGGACTGTCAACACCACTGTTATGTGGTACATAAACAAGCAGGGGAGAACCCACTCATACCCTCTCTGCAGACTAGCCATGGCTCTTTGGAACACAGCCTTGAGCTACCAAGTGCACCTACAGGCTCAATTCCTGCCAGGAAAGCTAAATACACTGGCATTTGACCCAAGTAGAAATCTCATGGAAACTGGAAGCAAAGTTATTCAACATGTTGAGAAACAAATGGGGGAGCCCAGAGATAGACCTGCTTGCCTCCCCCCAGAGCTACCAATTGGAAAAGTTCTGCACAAGGACTCCACACAAATAAGCTTGGAAAGTGGATGCCCTGTCCTTCACGAAAAACCTATCCGTTTATGCCTTTCCCTCCTCTGTCTCTCCTCTCCAAGATACTACTAAAGATAAAACAGGACAAACCAAGGACAATACTGATTGCACCAGACTGGCCACGCCACCACTGGTACCCCCTCTTGCGTTGTTACTGCTGCCACCATGGCACCTGCCTCAGACCCCTGCTCTGCTGTCCCTGCAGGAGGGCCAGATTCTGCACCCTTAACCTGGCAGCCTGGCTAATTACCTGATCTCTCTCTTACCATCCCTCAGTAAGCAAGTGATGGATGCCATTCTGTAGGCAAGGAGGCCTAGTACTAGAAAATCCTATGCTAAAAAAATGGAAGATTCTGTTCCTGGAGCCAAACTCAGGGGATTGGCACAGCAGCACCCAATTTACCCCCATATTCTTCAATACTTAACTGAGATGCTTCACAAGGGCCTTTCCTTTTCCTCCTCCAAAATTCGTGCCTCAGTCATTTCAGCTCATTACAATACAGAACCACCCTCTTCTCTCATCCACTGCTGAAGCAATTCCTCAGATGGGCCAAAAACTTAGACCACCCAGGAGAGCCCATACTCTAGCCTGGGACCTTAACTTTGTAATGGAAAAGCTCACTCTACCTCCCTTTGAGCCAGCTGTAAATGCAGAGTTGAAATTCCTTTCCTGGAAAACAGCCTTCCTTCTAGCCATCACTTCAGCAAGAAGGGTGTCTGAATTACAGGCCCTCATGGCAGTGGAGCCGTTCATAATCTTTCATTCTGACAGGGTGTCCCTCAGGACCAATCCCTCCATGTCCAAGGTGGTATCCCATGTGACCCTTAATCAGTCCATTCATTTACCTAACCTTCTCTAATCCACAGAACAAAGGGGAACGAATACAGCACTCCTTGGACTTGAACAGACAACTTAGATTTTACTTTGACAGGACTAAGCTTCTCAGGAAATCTGAACATCTGCTGGTTGCATATGCTGCAGGGGCAGAGGGGAAGGCCATTTCAAAGCAAACCATTTCTAAGTGGATAAGCAATTGCATCATTTCTGCTATAAGCACCATGGAAAACCTACCCCACAAGGGGGGATAAGACCACATTCAACCAGGGCTGCATCTACCTCTACAGCCTTTCTCAGAGGTGTCCCTGCCAGGGACATCCTAGAAACTGCTACCTGGAGTTCTGTGCATACCTTCACCAAGCATTACCACTTGCCAATTTTTTCTAAATCCAGAGCTGGCTTTGCCACTGCTGTCTTGCAGGGCCTGATAGCTGGTCCTACTGCTATCTAATTACCTCCTCCCATCCTTGGCTTTGGGAATCTACCCAAATGTGATGACTGCAACAGTGAAACACGAAGAACATAGTACAGTCGTGTACACTTACTGTAAATGTAGATATTCGAGTGTATTCACTGTTGCAGTCCTGGTTACCGTCCCTCCAGCCCCCTGACTTCTATTGACTATTCCTCTGTTCTTGTTTACTATGCTTAAAGCTTTTTGGTGTATTTGCTTTTTTGTTGGAGGTGTAACCTTGTATATATATTTAATTGTTTCCCATTAGGGGGGCACTTGACACCTGGGGCAAGAAAAACTGATGTAATGACGTCGGCTGCATGCTTTATACCCCTGACTACCTGACGTCATGGAAGATGAGACTGCAACCGATGCAGGACCCAAGACTTTGATAACCAGGCTGACTGAGGGCTACTGCAAGCAGATAACCTAAATGTGATGACTGCAACAGTGAATACACTCTTAACATCTACATTTATGGTAAGTGTACACAACTGTACTTTCCCTCATCTTCCACATTTGGCCAAGGCTAATAATCACAACTTCTCACAGGGTGGAAGGCCCACTTTATCAGCTGTTTCTGCTTGTCTGCCTTTATTTCCTCCTTTACCTTCTAGATTTGAAGCTGAAAAATTCCTTAAAGGTACATTTCCTGTAAGAATCCTGGGAGGCCTGTTCTTCCTCCCTGGGATCTTTATTTTGTTTTGTAAAAATTGACTGTCTTTTTGAGTCTGCTGCAAAATTGCAACATTGTTCTTGGAAGACTGTACTTTTGTTAGCACTTACTTCTGCCAGCCGGGGTGCCTGAACTTCACGCCATTATGGCTTGTCTTCCTTTTTTGGTGTTTCATAAGGGCAGGGTGTCCTTGCGTACTAATCCTTTGTGCCCCAAGGTGGTCAATGAGTTGTCCCTTAATCAGGCTATTCGTTTGCCCACTTTTTTCCCTTCTCCACAGTCTGCCACTGAGAAGGTGCTGCACATGTTTGGTGTGCATAGACAACTCCGATTTTATTTGGATAAGACTAACACTATTAGGAAATCTGATCAGCTCTGATTTCTTTCATCTTAGGTTCTTAGGATTTGCTGCATCAGAGCAAACTGTTTCTTGGATCTCTAAGGCGGTTTCCTTTTGTTATTCCTTTTATGGCAAGAGCCTTCCTTTATTCTCTTAAGGTTCGTTTTACTACAGCTGTGGCTTCTTGTGCTTTTTTGTAGGTTTGGATGCTAACTCTATCCTTGCAGCTGCTACCTGGAGTTCTTTGTATACGTATACCAAGCAGTGCAAGTTGAATGGAATCTCCAGAGCTAGAATTGGTTTTGCTCGGGCCATCCTTTATGGTTTCTTCAGGCTCTGCTGGTCCTTCCAAGTTTCTTCCTGTGCTTTGGCACTGTCCCTAATGTAATAAATACTGCACAGTGAAATGGAAGGACAGTACAGTTCTGTAAAATCTTACCATAACAGTAGATGCCCTTCTGTTCACTGTCTTAGTGTTCAATCCCTCCCTCCTCCCCCTTGTCTACTTGTCTTTTGGATGTATGGGTTACCTCTTTTTTTTTGTTGTACTGGAGTTCCTAATCGGCCTGTCATTTCTGAGGATGGTATGTCCAGACGTCACCTTTATGCCCTATGCTACGCAAACAGCATACCTTAAAGGCTTTGGTGTACCGGCCGGATGTCGGGTCACCCATGGCAGGGCATCCCTAATGTAATGAATATTGAATCATTGAAGAGGAGTGCAACAGATCTGTGAGTAGCCTCTATCCAAGAACACCTTGGTTACAAAATCAACAAAACCTATGAATTGCATTGCTGTTTCACATTACTGTCATAGGGTCTGTGAGGATGCCAAGGTTGACCTAAGAGACTGAAGTCCTGCCATTCTGTAGAAGACTGCTAAGACTGCAAGTGAAGTACTGTCAAGTTCTTGGAGTAGTACAGAGAAAGAGAGACTGTGGTGTGTGTGCAGCAATATACTGGAAACTCAAAGGAACTAAAGTATGAAGACATGCTTTGAAATGGCAAATGTGCATGATAGAGTAAAAAGCAATGTGTAAGTGGTGTGGACCTCAGGGACGTCGGTAGGCATATGCACTGTACTGATTTCAGTACAACTTTTGTAGAAGGGGGTAGCTTTTTTGGGGGGGGGGGGAAAGTACGTATTTAGAGGGTGTTGGCTCCTTTAAGGAGCATACCAGCCAGTTGGAAGTGAGCTCACATCGTCCGGCTGGCTTCAAGCGGGAAACAGTCTGAGTTGGAACTTGGAAGGCAAGCAAGCAATCGATTCGCGAGCAGGAAACTGGAAGGCAAGCAATGGATTCGCAAGCAAGGGCAAATGGATTATCGGAAGGCAAGGGCAAATGGATTATCAGAAGGCAAGTGTGTTCGGATTATTATTGGAAGGCAAGGGCGTTCACATTGAAGGAAGGGGTGTGTGTGTGTGAAAATGCCCCCACATACTACACCTGCTTTGGCTATAGGTGTTCAGGCTCAAAACCTGTACCTTTGCTTCAGGGTAAGAACAGCCTAAAGTCCCTAACCACCACCATTTCTGAACTTTGTTCACATTTGCTTTTCTAATGGTTGTGAGCTATGGTGAGAACTGAAGTTGCATTTCTCCCGTTATTGTTTTTGATGTTTGTCCAGGTTTTTTGTGCTAGGGTGTGAAGTGAGAACTGAATTTGTATTCCCTCATTATTGGCTTTGTTTGTCCAGGTTTTTTGTGCTAAGAGGTTGAGAGCCATGTAAATGATGGCCATTAAGTTTGTCTTCCTATTTTTCAAACTGCTGATTTAGCATAGTGGCATGTTGTACTGACTATAGTGCATATGGTTCTGGGTTCAAGACACACATGGTGATAACACAGCATTTTATTCTAGCAACTTTTCAAAATTCTACAAGCAATGTTTTTAAAATGTGTCCCTGTTTTTTGGGCTCCCCCCCCCCCCCAATAAATGTTGGCTTTTTCCAGATTTCTTGTGCTGCAAAGTTCAGAGATACAGCTGAGTGTCAACATTTTACAAGGAGCTCAGAGCTGTAGGGGAACTTAAGTTTAGTGCTGCTTATGCAGAGTCTGCTTGTCCTGTTAATAGCACAACAGGTAGTGTACTTGCTTTTGATGCAGAAGGCTGTGGGTACTTCTCCCACAGTAGGTAGATGCATTGCTGATACTGTAGTGTGTTGTAAAGGGGGGTGGATGCTGTAGTCTGTTTTGGCGAAGATATCTAGTAGTAACTATGAACCTATTATCAGTTTGCCATCCATTCCCTATTGCAATATTACTAGTGTATCATTGTTTTTAATGCAATCTAGGCAATTTATTCCTCAAGGGCAACAGACACTTTATTTGTAGATGAAACCATGAAATATAAAGTTGTTTGCTAGCAGCAGCCTCTTCATTAGTTACAGATTTCTCTAATATGGAATTATGTAGATGGCTTTTACTAGTTCAGAGATTGTGCATATTTACTGATACTGGTGGACTGTAGAAGTTTGAGTAGACTTTTATGATGGAAGGTGCATCAAAGAGCACATGTGTGTTTCATGTGCAAGGGGCCTATGATTTGAAAACGGCCCAAAGTTAATCTTCATCTGCCACTGGCAAAATGTGTTTTCTTTGAATGTGGGTTTCAATGAATGTGAGTTTCAAGGGCAGAGAAGTTTTAATGCTAAGTCTAGTTTCATTGTGAGACTGCATTGCTTTGTTTAGCAGATATTTATTGGTGTTTGTGCTGTAAAATGCAAAATAAAACTTTTTCTGGCAAATCATTTAGGAATGAAGTCACTAAATAATGACCAATGTTAAGTTTCAGACGTCATAATCTTCAGAAAAATGCATGCTAAAGCAAGACCTGATATTCTAGCAACTGTCTTAAGTTTTATACAAGGTCAATTTTTAGTATTGTTTGTATGTTCCCCCAATATATTTGGCCTTGTCCAGATTTCCTGCATTAAGAGGTTGAGGGGTATGTGCAAAAAATCGCTTTATAGAATTAGGAATATCCAAACCTCTCAAATGTCCCCAATTTTGGCTCAAAATGTTGCTCTCCCCCTAATAATCTCTCTGCAAAATAGCAATTTTGGAAGAAAACATGGAGGGTTTACTTTACTTTTATAAATAACTGTAATGATCAGAGTTATACATTACTTTTATTTCAGAAATGCATGTAGATTCTCTAATTTTGTCAGCTGCTCTAAGTTAACTGTGCTCATATTAAAATGGTGTCCCTTCTTTGACAGGTTCCCAGCTGTATTGTCTGACAATTTTATATTTTTGCATCACATTTTTGGTCCATTTTTCATAAAATTGCAGTTTTCTGGCAAATTAGTGGCAAATTGTTAAAGACTGAAGTTAGAAAATAATGGCAGACATTTGAGTTTCAGATTTCATACCTTTCAGAAAATTTGTACTAAGGCAAGACCTACTAGTATTCTATTATCTTTTTAAGTTTATAAGAGCAATATTTAAAAAAGTCCTTATTTTTGGGCCTTTGCCTCAGTTTTATTTATGAGTTTGTTGCTCTAAGAGGTTAAGAGGTGTGTGTGTGTGTGTGTGTGTGTGTGTGTGTGTGTGTGTGGTAGGTAGGTAGGTAGCATACCTCTCAACTGTCCAAATTTTGCAGAATGTCCAGATTTTTGCCCCATATTGTTTGTCTGTTCCTCATAAATTTTGTGATTTTTCTAGAAAATCATTGAAGGCTGAAGTTGCTAAATAATGACAGACATTTGAGTTTCAGACTTCATGTCCTTTAGAAAAATTAATACTAGCACAAATCCTGTTATTCTAGCAACTTTCTAAGTTCACAACAGCATCATTTAATATCTGTCCCTGTTTATTTTAGGCTTTGTCCATATTTCTTGCACTAAGAGGTAGGTAGGGGTGTGTGTGTGTGAATGAAACATCCTAGTTAGGGGTAGCAGGTGGTTAATAATTTACTCAAGCTCAAAACCTATACCTTAGTTACAGAAAACAAAAGCATAAATTCTCTACCCCCAACTACCATGCTGCATTTTTCAAAGAACCGACATTTCAGGTTAATTTTCAATTCAAGGAACTGAGTTTGAGTGAATTTATATTATATTACTGAAGAGGCATTACAGCGAATGCCTCTTCATCGACACTAAAAGAGCAAACCGTGAATTATGAGAATGGCCGTAGCTTGGCTGGGGAGGGGGGTAGCAGTTTGAGAGCTGTGAGTACAAATTTGAAAATCCTAGCTACACCCCTGGTGGACCTACCACATTATCGGGGAATATTTCAAATGGGCACAGAGGTGCAGGCAAGTGTTTGTGACTAGCAACTAGAAACTGTGAACTTTGAAGTACTATAAGACATTGCTATGAAACGCACTGCCAGAGCAGTAGTTGTGTAAATCAGAAGTGTTTTGGGATGCCTGAAAGAGCTCAGAGAGAGAGGATGAAGTAGGTGAAGAGAATATAAACATTTTCATATGTTTACATCTGAAATTGGTTTGCATTGTGCAGTTGATAAAAATATAGCATGCATTGTGGCCCTACACTTTTTTCTCATTTTCTGATAGGTCATTGTGGAGCATAAGCTACTTTCAAGTTCTTAACCTTACATGATTGCCATACAGTTATTAAAAAAGCAAAAAGTTTCAGTTGATGGGCAATGCCATAAGAAAAGTGAAGTGAAAAATCAGACATGTTTGGCAGACACCGTTGGATGAGTATGGATTTTTTTTACAGGATGTTGGTGAGCTAAGGAAACTGAAAGGTCTGCTTTAGAACAACCACTATACACTGTAAAAGGCTTAATAAAAGCAACTTTTTTTGTAGTTTTTATTTGGTTAGTTTCACTGAGCAAATATTTAGTGAGCAGCTTCATCAGATATGAGGATACCAGTAACCTTATGCTTATGTTTTATTCCCTTCCATTAGGAGATGCTACAGAATCAAGACTTTACCAAATTTCAGAGTGTCAAGCAGAAACTTCTGGATACAGTGGATGACATGCTGGCCAATGACATTGCCCGACTTATGATTATGGTGAGGCAAGAAGAGTCTCAGATGCCTAATCAAGTGGTTAAAGGAGGAGCCTTCGAGGGCACCATGAATGGCCCGTTTGGGCATGGGTATGGTGAAGGAGCGGGCGAGGGCATTGATGAGATTGAGTGGGTAGTTGCTAAAGACAAACCTACCTACGATGAGATTTTTTTCACACTTTCCCCAGTTAATGGCAAAATTACAGGTGCAAGTGCTAAGAAAGAAATGGTGAAGTCTAAGTTACCAAATGTTGTCCTAGGAAAGATCTGGAAACTGGCAGATGTGGACAAAGATGGCATGTTGGATGATGAAGAGTTTGCATTAGCCAATCATTTGATTAAGGTCAAGTTGGAAGGTCACGAGTTGCCAGCAGATCTGCCAGCACATCTAATACCACCATCTAAGAGAGGACTAGAGTAACTGTTAACAGAATATAGAGTAGAGTGACCAGAGTGGTCATGCACTGCTTTCAGCATTTTCTCAAAAGTTCAGATTTGATTTTCATAGTTGGCAAAACTGAATTTTGTATCAACCAGACTTAAAAGAAATATGTACCTTTACATTGTCTCCCTCTCTTTCTCTGAACTTGTGAAGCCTGAGGACTTGAGACTGGGATAATTGTGTTGAAATATTAAAACTCTTACATGATTCATAAGTACAATCTCACTTATCTCCAGAATGTAATTTTAAATGTTAACTGAATTTGCAGTATTCATTTTAGTAGTGATTGCCAGTTTTTACCAACATTTCTAGGCAATGTATACATGGGAAAGGATGGTATCGCCTTCAACTTAGTTCAGACAGAGAACTAGATCATAAGTTAGGCAAAATAAAAAAAACACATGCTGCATTCCTTACTGTCTTTGATTAGGAAAATTGTGAAGTAGATCGTGCACATTTGTTCCCTGAGTTGAGAATCAACAGGATTCATAAGTGGTTAGTTTGAGTGCGGCACTGAAATGTTTGGCTGTGAATTGCCCATTTTGAATCAGAAATGTGTTAAATGTTAGGATGTGCTTGTGGATATTGGGCACTGCATCGTTTCAGTGATCTTTTTATCTAGAAGTGGATAGTCTTTTTTTCTTGACTTACCACCACTTGAATTGTTGCATGTTATTTCATATGGTCTTTGTTAGTGTGGCTGCATATTCTGTGTGTGTGTGTCTCACTGTTGAGCATCCATTGCTACATTATGAATTACTGGTGTCATTGTAAAGGCTTTTGCATAATGTACTTTCCTGAACAAGGAGGTAATGTATTTCTGTGTCTGATAGGACAATGAACTTTAACCTTTCCTTATTATATGAAAATGAGCTTACAAATATATGTTGAGTAAGGCATCTGTAATACAATGGAGAACACATGAAAGACTACAGATGCCCAAGATAAGTGTGAGCCTGTGTGCTGGCTCATTTCATGTGTTACAAGCACAGGTTGTTGGGTTATTTTCCAGAGAGGATTTAGAGACAGCCACTCCTTAAACACAGCTTTTTGTCATCCAGAGGGTATTTGCATGCCTGTAGTATGTGCCATACACTGCAGAATATAAAATAAAATAATGCCAACCATTAAGAATAATGCATGGGCATGCACACTACATAAAAGATGTAATGAAACACTTGTCAGTGTATCTGATAATAGTTGCTCTTTAAAATCCATGTTACTGGCTTGATTGAATAAAAAAAAGCATGTGCAGTGTGTGGAGACCTGAAGTAGGTGCTTCAGGCAATGCAGCCTGTTTAGTATTAAGATGCTGCTGCTGTGCATTTGTGATGAACTGCGAAATGGCTGCAAGCCAAGTATGTAAAAAAAAGTTTGTCCCATAGTGATATTCAGCCCTTCTGGTCCTCACAACTTCCCACTTTTGTGAACACCTGCATATTTTCTAACTGCACTCTATTAATGCTCTCCGTATCCAGAAGTTGACTTGGGGAAGGGGGACATACTTTGCTTCCTATAATGAAGGGAGCAGCTATACCATTGACTTGTTCAATTCTGCTGCTAGCACTGCTTATTACAGTTTAGAATAATAGCTGATATCTGCATTTTAGAATTTGGACAGAGCTGATGGCTGCAGTACTCCTTCAGAGGCTCAGTGTGGTGAGGAAGTTGCATTAAAATGTTTCTTATCCACTGTATAGTCTGCTTAGCTGCACCTGCTAGTCCCACTTATGGGCACTTACATGCAAGCATATTTTAAGAAGGTGCTTAAGATAATCTGGTATGGCTTGCTGGTACCATCAGATGTGGGAGCTGAACAGAAGCCTTGCTTGCTTTCAGGCTACTCCTGTATCAGTAGCTCAGTACAGATGGAACAGGGGCAGGAGTTCAACCCTCACGATTTGTTGTATACCAAGAGATACTGTGAAAAATACTCTGTCTAGATATGTAGACATTTTCTCAGTGATCCTGTGCATGTTTCCAACTACTGATTGCTCATTAAACACTTTTGAGTTTTGTGGTGTTTTGGGGGTGGAAATACCCAGTCAGTTTTTTCATACTAAACACTCAAATTTGAGAATAAACTTGCATGTGTTTTTTGCTAGCTGGTTTAAGGTGTGCGTCAGTGCAGGTATATTGCTCTAGTAATATACAAATTAGGCATATGTATGTACTTGAACATAGAGTGAACCTCTGTCTTTAGAAAGAGATATATGAGCACTGTGTGTTTACTGCATAGAAATGTGAATTTGACAGTTAAGTGAATACTGCATCTTAAAGTTCTGTCTTTAGTGAATACTCAGATGATACATTACACATTATTCATGTAATAAAAGAAAATTTCAGTGGATTAGTCTTAACACATGTCTTGTCAAAAGCAATGTTTGCATGGCCATGATCCTTGTTTGGAACCCAGGTAAAATGTAAGGGATTAGAATATGAACACTGTTAAAATATTGATTATGCAGGTTAGGCTTTGGAAGAATATGCATGGTTATAACCGGGAAAAAGCCAAAAGACACAACAACAACAATTATGTTTAAAGTGGCTGGAAGAAGCCATTCTATACCAAATATTCCATTGGTGCAAAAATCTGTTGTCGTTTGTGTGACACAAATGTGGACTCAAAATTTTAACATTCAGGTTTGCTGCAGAAAACTACCACTGCTGTATATAACTTCACTTGCAATATATCTGTTAGTTTTGTACAGAGTGACATTTGAAATTGAAAACACTGGATTAAGAATCCTCATTCCCAGTGTAAAATGTATTGGATTTGTAATATAATTTAGCTTCTTTTCATCTTATTCTTGTACAAGATGTTCTATAACTCCATTTTTTCATTGACAATTAAGATTGCTGACAATAGAGCATTGTGAAGTTTTAAGTTCTTAATATGTATTCTTGTGAAAATCTCATTGCAGATGTTAGATTAATTTACAGTCACAGAAGCTAGAAAAAATAGAAACTTTCAAATTTTAAAAGTATGCTCAGATGCACTTTTGCAAGAACACTGCTGCAGTCTCATGTGTAACTGCTATGAATTGCATCACAGGTGAATGTATGACCATCCATTCAGATGTTCAGTTCTTTTAGACCTCCCCCCACCTTGGGCTGTCCACACAGTCTGAGTATCAGTAGAACATGTATAAAAGAGAAGGCAGTGTTTGAGTTAATAATCCAGGAGACTTTCAGAGTTGAAATAAGTATCCATTTTTGATTTTCTTCCCTTTTTGTATTGTTTATTGTATCATTTTTACTCTCTGAACTAAGTAGTTCTAAGGCCATTGACATTCCTGGAAAAGGCCTGTAACAGATGTGCTTTCTGATGGACTTTCACCTTCAGTGTCTCCTCTGCCTTGACATTAGGTGTTTGCAGGCTTCAGTCGGCTAGTATGAAAAAACCCTAAAAAAAGATCTTGTATGTGCTGTATGTCACGTGTGTGCTCCCTGCACAGAACATAGGCCGTAAAAGGTATGTACGGACACAACTACCTAGAACTTTTTGCCACCATTTTGAATACTGCCACTTGGTTTGAACGTCTTGTTGTACTGAATATTTAGCAACACCAGATAAGTGCCCCATCAGGGTTGTTTAGTGTTATTTTTAATTACTTTTCTTTGTTTTGTATTTAATTTTACTACCTTGTGGTGCCTGCAAGGCATTTGTGCTAGAGACACTTAGAAGCCGTTTGTCTCCCCTGGCCATTTATCTTGAAAACCAACAGTTTAAACAGTTAGCCAAGCTTTTCTAAAAACATTGTAGAATACACCATGCTAATGCAGAACTTTTTGCATTGGGACATGCAGCAGCCCACCCCTTCTTTCAGAGGGAGAGCTGTCTTGAGAAGTCATGGACAGACATTTTAAGCATATAAAGAAAATACATAAGCAGTTACCAGCCAGAACATCCAGAGGCAGACAGTGGGAGAGCTTCCTGAGTCCATCAGTCCTACAAGGGGATGACCGTGTTGACTGTGGAGGGGTGCATATTTGCTAGGCTGTCTTGTTGTATCTATAATTGCTGATGAAGATTTGGGGGCTGAAAGTGTAATACAGGCTTCTCAGTTATACCATGTGTATTTGAAATTATTTGTTGGATTATAGCCAGACACTAGTTACTAGATGCCCAGCAGTGGCCAGCTTGCACATTCCACTTGCAGAAGCTGCTACTCCTTGCTGGATAGTCTGATAATTTTTTGTTCATAAACCTACAAATAGTGAGAACTTTTACTGGTTGCTGAGAAAACTGAACTGCCTACTGAGGGTCTTAAACCCATGATCCTCAGGTCTCAAATAATCTTAAACCAAAGTCAAAGGTTTTAGGTGTGGGAAGTTGCTTTACTGCACTAATTTGTAGGTCACCAAATTACCTCTGTGTGTAGTCTTTAGCATGGTGTGCTAGTGCTTATACAGCCTCCTGATCATTTGAATGCGAGACCCGTGGTAACTGCCTGGCTGGGCATCTAGGATGTCTCACTCTGATGCCGAATTCAGATCTAAACTGTTGCCATTTCACTGAAGATGATGTGGCATAGCAGAGGATTCATGTATCCTGTGAACCTTCTGCATGTGCCTAAGGATCAAGCTCAGGGTCTGGGTTATGCGTCCTATCCCCAAGTAGAGCAACACTTGTTAGAGTTAAAGAGCTGAGGTTCACATGGGAAAGATAGTATCCATCCACTTAAACTTGGTTGTAGCCAAAAAGTTAAACAGAGCATGTAAGTGTGTTGTATTCTGCCTTACTTTGATTGGAAACATTGCAAAACAGACTGTACACATTTTTTTTCCAGGCATGGAGTATTGAATATGGGTGTTGGAGGATTTTTCAGTGGTGTTGAAGTGAAGTATCAGTCCTAGATGTGTGGCTTTGAATTGTGGTTCTTGCAGTTACTAACCAACTTTTGACAGATCATGATCTTCATCCTCCTCCATAGGATGTAGCCTTTGGAGAACTCCCTAATTTAATGTACAAATACTTAAATGAGGAGGGTAAGGAACCTTCTGACTCCTTTTTAAATGTTTGGAGTTGCTTGCAGTCAGGGAATCCTGAGGGGCAGTAATTCTTCCAGTAGTACAGGTATTTGAGGATGCTTTTGAGAGTACCTCATGAGAACCTGACTCCAGGTGGCAAAGTAATTCAGATACTTCTAGAAGAATCTGATGGCCATAACTGGCCACGATATTAGATGTAGCCAGGGGTCCAAAGTTGATGCTAGCTAACAATGCCCTTATTAATGGATTCAACAAGAAATCCACACTTGTGCAACTTGGGATGTCGCTGCCAAACCTACATGCTGTTCTTCTGAGGAAAAATGATTAAACATAGTGAAAATGTGTGAGCAAATCATAATGCAGCTCTAAAACACCACCTTCCAAAATCCCTGCAGATTGCCTTAAGGCTAGCAAGTGCCCTGGGTGTGACATCATAGATGCCAGTTTGGTGGGTCAGTCACCTGAGGCTTAGTTGTCATACTTATGTATGGCTAAGGATTCAGCATTTGCCAAAGGCTCTTAAATGCACCCCTGCACAAAGTTTATAGTTTGAGCCTCTCTCATTCAAACTATTCATAAGAATTGGAAAACGACATTCAAACACTATAAAACATTTGTATTATTCCTCTGCAGTGAAAAATATTAGACATTTCACTAAGTAGTGACATTTCCACAAGAAATAACCTTACACTTAAGAATTCTGGCAGGAGAAATTCAGCTGGCAGCCATTTAAGAGCAGCTATCCCTACCCAGCCAATAAACTGCTTTTATTTCTGATTAGCCCTTCCATCCTTCCCCATCTCTCAAAACTAACTAAACTTGACCACAGGTTTGAGTGAGAAAGCTGATAAGCATGGGGTGCATGACAGAATTTTCATGGGAAATGCATTAATTCTACCATGTTTAACAGTGGCATGGTCCATCTCTTCTTTGGCCATAGAAGGCGCTTCCCTATTTCTTCAAGGAGAGAGATTTTCTTTTGGGCTTTGCTTGGCATCCTTATTTTGGAATAGTTTCAAAACTAACAAAATCTTGGTAGTAAAAATATAAATGGATGCTTGCCCTAAACACATTTCCCCTTCTGTTACCAGGCTTCCTCATGGTAGTCATGGGCATGAATGAAGCTTGTATAACTCTTCAAGGAAAACATTTTTGCAGTTTGTAGCAGAGAACAACACTTCCATTTCTTATGTGTCTTTTGGGCTATCCACTGTTAACAGAATATTTATGAAATGCTTACTTTCCAGCTTTTATACACTTCAGGTTAAAGGGCCCCACATCTACCAGTACCTGAACTGCATTATCTAGGCAAAAGCTTCAGAAGGGGCTGAGTGTGGTATTTGTGTGCTGTTCAACAAATTGGGAATAGCACTGTAAGTAGTTGTCCAGCCTCATCTTTCCATCTTCCCTGAGCTGTCCTGACCACGATGACTTGTAGACTTTCCCTTCCACAGGAAAAGATTGTGATGCTCATCTCCTCCTCCTCCCAGGAGGATGCCTTTCTGGCAATCTGGGCAGTAAGAGAACTATCCTGGAAATTCAGGAATACATAACACTTTCCATTATCATGGTCTGTGTAGTCAGGTTGCAGATGAGGAAATCCATTGGTATCTGAGAAAGCTCCAGTACCAGCACATCTACTCAATGGAGAAAGTGATTCCACTTATTTCCCCAGGGAATTTACATGGTGGACAACTGGGATAATGTCAGAGCTGGGGATGCCATTTTAGAGCATAAGGGAAACTACAGCTTGACCATGCACACTTTTGAGTTAATGTGAAGAGCACACTCTGGGTCTGAGTTCTCAAGGCACTGGAGCAACTGGGTCAGAGCCAAACATGTCAGGTTAAAGGGAATGCTAGCCATTACTTATGCTATACAGGTCTCCTGGTCTTGTGATTTTGAGTCCTTAAGAGAGTCATGGTAAGTTTCACAGTTGTGTGGCACATGCAGGCTAGACATGGCTGATCAAAATCTGACTTCAAAGCAGAACTGGTCTCTCTATGCTTGTTACTTCCTGTCGGCACGGAATATCTGGCCATTCATCAGAGCAGAGCTGCATCCAGTTGTCATAAGTGGAAGATGCATCTAGAAGTATGCCACAAGCTCACCTTACCTTTAGGGATGCACTAAAGCTTGAGAAGTTTGTCTCACCACAGAAACACCAGGTAGGTACAATTGTTCTCTCCAGGTATGCCTGCAAGAGATTAGTCATGGACCCTTTTTTATTTTTTGGTCCTTTAGAACAGAGGTATTTTTTGTGCCTTTATGCTTCTTTTTTTACTTTAGTTCTGAGAAGGTTTTTGCAGGGCAGGGACAGCCAGTGGTATCCTTGTGGCTATGACAGCACCTCACCCCAAACTAAAGGAAATGAGTAGAGATGATCCATGCTGGTTTCCTATTCTTTGCAACCTTTTGTTTCAACAAAATTTTTTGCCCCACTGCACCTGGGTTACGTGCCTGACCTAGGCACTTAGAGTTCTCATAAAAGAAGTGGGCATTGAAATACAGATGTGCCCATCTTGAGGGGAGATAGGGGGTTAGAGATATAGGCACAAAATGAGATAGTCCATAGAGAAGATTGACAACCGTACTTAGAAGTGTAGCATGTAGCACCACATAACCCCTAGGGCTGCACTCATGGACAAGCAACACATGTATTATTGCCACAAAATAAAGTGGAAATTAGATACTGCAAGGTTTTTAAGTGCATGACAAAACCCCCAGCAGCATAGCAAATGCTGACACCTTTTGACTTTCTGTAGGGGAACAACTGGACTGACTGACGTGGAAAAACATGCATGGTCTTATCAAGACACTTTCAACAAGGGCTGAACATACTGTTATCTGCCTTTTTCAGGAATGTTTTGGCACAGTTATTCTTAAAGCAGCCCATGGGCAACCTTGCACACTTTCAGACATATAAGCATACATTTCCAAGAGCAGAGTGTCCTGCTAGTGTGCAGGTTTGAAGGGCTTGTGTTCATAGGTAGGTACTAGGCTATCAGCCCAAGGGTCTAAGTAAGCCTAGCCAACAAGATGCCCTGGCTTATGCCACCCAAGAAAGTTATTTTCCTGTGCCCCCGTCGAGCAGAGCTACAGAAGTGATCCCCAGGATGCATTTCCTATTTCCCATCTACTCATCAGGATTTTTCTTGAATGCTAATGAGGAACTTTGACATAAATGGGTAGCTTGTTCCAGAGTATGGGAAGTCTCTGGGGCAGGAATCTATCCCTCCAGCATGTCCTGTTTATTGTGGTGACGAGGTTTAGGTCCCTAGAAGAGTGCAGCTCGGATGGATTGCGATTTCTTTAGGTGTGGCATGTCCAGCAGCTCTGGGTTTGACATAGCTTTATATTTTAGGCAGAGATCACCTTGGAGTAGGCGATATGCTACGGAGTAAAGCTGGAGTTTTTTTGAGATGGTCACTGTAGAGCATCTGTTTGAGACCAGTAATCCTCTTTGTGAGGTACTTCTGTGGCCTTTCCAGTTGCTGCAGATGTCTTGTGAGGTACATTCCAAAAGGGGTGTTGGACTCTATAATGGGTCTGAGCATCTAGTAGAGAACAATGACCTCTTTTCCTGGATGAGTACCCTTTTGTGATGTGTGCCATGTAGAAGCATTTTCTGACTACTGTGGTGATGTGATTATCAAAGGAGAGACTACTGTCCACCTGGGTCCCAAGGTCTCATCACACATTTGGTGGCGTGGTAGTTCATGGGTACAAAGTTTTTACCAAAGGGGATGACAATGCACTTTTTGGCATTGAGCTTGAGGCCATGGCTCTGACACCAGGCATCTGTCTCAGTGAGGCCCTACTGTAGGATGTCCACATCATTTGGGGACTCGACTATGGCTTCTTGTTTGCAGTCATCTGCAAACTTTGTTAGCCAAAGCCCCTCTGTGTTAGCCTGTACTTCAGGGAAGTAGATACCAAACAGGAGAGGTCCCAAGACTGAACCCTGTGGTACTCCGCTTGTCACTGGTTTGAAGTCAGATTTTGAGTCTGCAACTTTTACAGGGTGGGTGCCCTAAATCTATCGATAAATGCTGTATTACTCTACCCACATGTAATAAATGATACTGCAGTGGTGGTCTTTAAAATGAACACAATATGCTAGTGTGAGCATACTCTAAATAACCATGGATGTAGATGTTCAAATAATAAGATCACTGCTGCAGTTTAAACTCCCTCTCTTCAGTCCCTTGTTTTGTGAAGGATTCTGTCCCCTTTCTGGAAGGCATAGCCTTTCTGCATACTTTTTTTGTGAAAGGGTTTGGCAGACTTTCAAGCCTGTTGGCAGGCTGTATATGTAAACTTGTTAATGGCCACCTTGCATACCTCCAAAAAATTGCCAGTTGTCCCTTTTGTATTATCCTACTGATGTCTACAATGTGAGGCAAGTTGGTCCTGTTCAGATGTGCAAAAGTTCTGGAATTCAGATTGGATGGTGAGACATTCTTTAGAATAATTCACAGAAATTACGAATATTGCAACAGTGATCTTGTTATGGTAATATGGTAATGTTGAGTATGCTTGCACAGCTGTACATTGTAGGAAACTCATGGAAAGGTTTTCAGTGTAGTCCTATACCTTGTAGTGTAAATAGTTTACTTATTTTTGTAGGAATAGAGAAAGGTGTTCACATTCCAGTGCCTACAAGCGTAATGCTGGGTCTGTAATAATCAACATCATTGAAAGAGTTTATTTGAATGGTCTGTTTTTGCCCAGTTAACTGTGCCTACAGCAATAAAATTCACCACTCCAAAGATATATTTTTTAGTGTTTATTTTTTCAGCTGTTGTGAGGGAGCTTGTCACTTTATGTACAGTGTGTGTATACTTACATACATATATGTATATTTAATACATTTGTGTCTCTCTGATTTTAGGAAGTTCCACTGTTCAGTGTTTAAAGTCAGAAGCTACTTTACTCTCCAGTTGTTCCCATTGGCTAGCATTCTTCAGATATTGCCCATATGGATTATAGGAGAGTACTTTAAATTTCTTACAGAAACTTCTGTTTGGCCAGACCACCCAGGTTCATGTTAGTGGCCTTAAGAAGAGATGCACGTGGCAGGTGTTTGGGATTTCACTTTTTCTTTTGCTTCTTTTTCTAGGTCTGACCAACTCCAAAAGAGAAAAGTTTCTTTAGTGCCTAAGCAAAGTTCCAGAAGTGTTGCATGATTTTGATGTTTCCAGTCCTGGGCAGTCACCCAAGAGGATGACCTTCCAGTTGCCCAATGGCAGTCATGAGTTTGCAGTTGCTTGGAGAGTAATCACACAAGATGTGTGGGTTGTGTATGTGATGTCTTTGAGCTGCATTATTGAGCTTGCCATTTCTCTCCCCATCCCCAAAAATAGAGCTATGCTAATTAATATGTCCCTTTCAGCAGAACTCTTAACAGACCATGAATACTGCTCACAGTTACTATGAGGTATCTCCCAATTGTAAAGTAAGGTCATGAGTTTTACTTTTTGCTTTTGCGATCCCAGATGAATGGGACAGTGTTTTATCATTTTGAATCTCAAACTTTGGGCACTGTATATTTTGTGGTCCCAGATGGTTTCTTTGCAGCGATTTCATGCCTTTACTCTTACAGATAAGTGCTTACATTTTTGTCCCTGGGCACATCGGGTGCTTTTTTTTTGCAAGTTATTTGGTTCCAGCAAGAGTCCCCTTTGGTGTTCTCTGAGTGGACATTACTTTTGTTATAAATTGTAGCCATTTGGGTTTCCACAGGAGGCCAAAATCTTAGTCATGGTGTCTTTCATGGCTGAAGTATGTTTGCATTCCCGTTACCTTAAGTTACTGCTTCGTAACCCTGTCCAGGCTCTCCATAGAGGTGCCGTGTTGTAGACGCTTCCGTGGTTGCATAATTAAGAAAAGGTGCCAACACCTTAAAGCATTGCCTTTATCAGGACTGGGTGAACTTCCTGCCACTCTCATTTGATTCTGCCCTTAGTTTAGGTCATGATCTTTAGATTAATACACTGTATAGGATCTAGTTTGATTATTTTCCTTGTGAAATTGATGCCCAGGCATTCCTCATTGGAAACAGTTATCCATGGAAAAAAAATAGCTGAGACTTTTTTGCCTTTCTGATTTGTTGAGTTCTTTGGACATTCTTGTATGCATAGGTCCTCTTTACTAGGACATTACCTTTCTGATACAAGCAGGATTGGAGTATGTCACATTGCCTTCAGATGTTAAATTACATAATTTTGCAGTCCTTATTTGTAGGATGTCCTGCTTACAGGTAGGCCAAGTTGTCAGCCCGATTTCCTGAACTGTACCATACCCCAAAGGCTCGGGCCAACGCCTTTCCAGTGATACAGAAGGATGACTGTGGCAGAAATGTGTTGGCTGAAGCCATCTTTAAATATTTTGTTTTGTTTAGGGGACCACAGAATGTTTGCATGACTTCAGTGTCAGTCTTATCTGTTGGCCTGCTTCCATAGGAAAACTAAAACCATCCTGGTGTCTTGCTTTCATCAGCTATTTTGTGTATCGAGGTGGTTCAGCAGGCCTGTGTATATTGGATTTCTGATCATCTTAGGAAGCTCTTGCCGTACCACAAATTCTTCATGTAGAGTGTAGCTTTAGACCGTAACTGTTAATGGCACATTTTTCCCCTCAGCCTGTTTTCTTCCAACAGGACTGGTTCTTTTGTGAGTGCCTGACTTTGCTTTACTTGTACTGCAGTTTGCAGCTTACTGTCATCCTCACAATCTACAGGGGATCTTTGCTTTAACAACTACTTGTATTACAGGTTGCAGACTTTCACATAGCTTTTGGAGTCTGTCTCAAACTTGTAAATTTGATTATCTTTTGCAGTTCATGTCATTGTTTGTCTCTGGCATCAGCTTTACATTTGAGTGTGGTAATTTTTTCAGCTTTCTGCTCAATGAGAATTGAGGTGATGAAAGCACGAGTCCCTTCAGTGAATTATATCCAGCTTCTAAAATTGTAAGATTTTTGCCTGTGCTCTTTCTCATGATTTATTTTCATTGTTTAGATGGCTCTTACTTGTCCAGTGGGCTGTGGATAGTTTGGACTGGATATTTAAGCACCTAGTTGTGAATTCCCGAATCTTGCACTGCAAATAATTATTGGCCATCAGAACATCAGGTATCCTGTTGTCTTGAGTGTGTAGACTTCAGTGCGCTAGTCAGCCTTACATTTTTTTCTGTCAGTTTTTCCAGGGAACTAAGTGACTTCTCTGTGTAGGAATAAATTTGTGTTCACTCTGCTCCAAGAACAGCCTGGAACTGTACATGCTGTCATCTTTTTTTGCAGTATGATCTGCATTGTAGATGGTACAGTTCTAGTAATTCTTTAGATGTCCTTCATGGATGCATCTGCAGTCATAACAAGTGGGTTGTCCTGTCGTCAGGCAGCCCTGCAGTCGTCCCAAGTCCCGGTCCGGTCCGCTTCGCTGATGTCGCACTCCACCGACGTCATCTCTGTTGGTCTAAGGGTATAAAAGCATCAGCCGACGCCATTTTCTCAGTCTGAATCGACCTCAGAAATTTTTACCACGGTGGTCGACTTATCAGACACCATCCCCTTGGATGTCTCTGCCCCATCGGCAATGCGCTGCCTGGCCTCAGCAGCCATCATTAAGGCCTTCTTCGCCCAGGAAGCAGCCAAGACTACTGCCAATCAGTGCCTGCCCCCCCCCTCATCCCAGGCCCCTCTTCTCTTTTGGCAGAAGATTTAATTTCTTTAATTAGAGGATCTCAATCTCACCCAGAGCAGGCCTCAGCCCCAGAAAGAAGACCAGGAGCAGGGAGGCAGAGCCAGTGTCTTCAGTGTCTTCTGATGATGCTGATGATGTACAGACCCCTGGAGACCCCTCTCCTTCCTCCTCTTTTCTCACTTTGAAGAGAATGATGCTGATCCAGCTCCTTAGCTATACCTCCTGTTCTCTCTGTGGTGGATGATGCTTTCAATGATGTTTGCTCCTCCAGATTCTTTACCCCCAGCCCCTGCCAAACCAGACAGATTTTACAAACTATATCCCAGGGTCCCACAGTAGCCACCCCACAGCTAAAACCCTATTCCTTCTGAAAGGGAAGCAAGGTCACTAGACAGATTCAGCTAGAGCTTTAAACTGTCAGTTTCACATGATACAATACCAAGAGTTTATGCTTGATCAGTTAACTAAAAACTAACTACTGATGAATCTCTTGATAAGAAATATGTATTGGAGATGGTAAATAACATACAACAGGTTAGCAACCATTGATAAGAAGGCATGCATGGCTAAAGGAACAAGCTTTACGGATCAGACAAGTTTGTTTGGTACACCTGCCCAGCAGGTTATGAAGAAAATGGAAGAAAAGGCAAAATCTGTTCAAACTGTTAAAGATTTCTTGCAGGTTCAAAGGTTTAGCAGGAACTGGCCTGCTAAAATTGGTCCTTTCCTGACTCCACAAAATTTCAAAGGCAGGAATAACGCCTCCCAGAGCAGAAACCAATCCAGAGGAGGTGCCTACAGAGGGTCCACATGCAAGTAACAACAGAGGCACAGACACAGCCACTGCCACTACATCAGCACAACCACAGTGACTTATCCTAAATCCGCCTACCAGGAACAAATAGCAGCCCTCTAGGGCGAAAAGTTAACCCTTCAAAGAACTGGCACTACATAACAAAAGACAAGTGGATTTTACAAACCATAGATCAAGGTTACGGTTTCACTTCCACACTTTACCAGTCAAAGAGGAATGCCAAATCTACCTCCAAATCAAAACAGAGGCTCTCACGCCAGATAATGAGTAGCAAACATGAGAGCTGTGGAAAGAGTGCACAGAACAAGGAAAGGGTTCTACTCCAGACTATTCCTAGTTCCAAGAAAGGAAAAAAGTTGAGACCCAATTCTCCTTGGTCCACCCCAAATACATACATCATTGTCCCAAAATTCAAAATGCTGACCCTACAGCAACTTCTTCCCATGCTGGGCAAGGAGTCTTGGCTGGTAACTCTAGATCTCAAGGAGGCATACCTGCACCAATCTGCAGAAGATACCTCAGATTTCTTGCAGGATCAGAGCACTATCAATTCTCAGCATTGCCCTTTGGCTTATCTACTGCGCCCAGAGTATTCACAAAATGCCTTCATTGCAGACTACAGTTCAAATTTACCCATACCTGGACGACTGCCTGCTACAAGGGGACAAAACAGGGGACAACAGCAAGCTGACAACAGATTTACAAAGGTCAGTCATTTACTTGCTACAGACTGGGATACACAGTCAATTTACAAAAGTCAAGGCTGATACCATCCCAAACAAGGACATTCTTGGGCTGGAATTGACACAGTACAACAAATGGCATTCCTGACTACAGAAAAACAAAAGAACTTCCTCTTTACTTGGCACTAACAAAACTGAACAAGTTAACAGCAAGAAAATTTCTACAGGCCTTGGGCTTCATGGCATCATGCATAATCTTGGTCCCATTTGCCAGACTACATATGAGGAAACTACAGTGGTACCTAAAGAATTTATGGTCCCAATACAGACACAGTCTAGAAACAGAAATCCCACTAATTCCATGCTTAAAACAGGAGTTCCTATGGTGGGCTCTAGGCATGCCCAAAAACCCAGGCCTGCCCTTCCGCAGATGTCAACCAAGCCAGACCATCACAACAGGCGGCTCAGACCTAGGATGGGGGCCCACATGCTGAAAAAATCGCAAGGGATTGTGGACACAGGATCAACTTCACCTGCACATCAATCTAAAAAGAAATGCTGGCAGTAAAACTGGCAATCCAAAAGTTCAAACCATTCCTCAGAGGGCCAGTTGATGATAAGGACAGACAACACCACAGTCATGTGGTACATCAACAAACAGGGAGGCACTCATTCATACCCCCTATGCAGAATGACCTTGGAGCTGTGGACCCTGGCACTCAGCTACAACATTCAGTTACAGGCAAAATTTGTACCGGGTAAACACAATACTATAACAGGCATACTAAGCGGAACCACTTCGATGCCCCCCGAACGGAAGCTGCACCCGACATCTTCAAGACCATCTCAAAGAAATGGGGAATGCCACAGATAGACCTATTCGCATCACCTCTCAATCACCAGCTCAAAAAATTCTGCACAAGGACATTCCACCCACTAGCATGGAAAGTGGACTCACTCTCCTTCAACTGGGAAGGCCTAACAGCATATGCATTCCCACCTCTTCCTTTGATACACAAGGTACTACTAAAAATCAAGGAAGAACGTCCAAGGATAATCCTGATAGCCCCAAACTGGCCAAGACAACACTGGTACCCACTACTGAAGAGCATGTCTCAGAACAACATGTGGCCAATACCCCTGATGCCTTTGATGTTAACTCAGAACAACTACAGCATCATACATCCAAACCTAAAACGCTGCAACTGACTGCATGGAACATCACATAGCAGCAGCTAATCCAGAACTTTCCCAAAGAGTTAAAGACATTATTCTTGAAAGCACGCAGACCTTCAACAAGAAAGAACTATGCTGGAAAATGGAAAAGGTTTGTCATTTGGAGTACCGAAGAGGAAAAGATGTGTCAAACATAGATATGCCTAACATTCTGGAGTATCTGGCGAACTTCTTCATTCAGGCCTGTCCTACTCCTCCATCAAGATACATGCATCAGCTATTTCAGCAGAATACAGCTTTGATCCACCTGTTTTTACACCCTTTGCTCAGGCAGTTCCTCAGAGGAATCAAGAATGTAAAACCTCCAAGGAAACCACCATTACCAGCTTGGCACTTAAACTTTGTGCTAGAAAAGTTGACACTAGCACCCTTTGAACCAGCAGCAACAGCAGACCTACAACACCTGTCATGGAAAACTGCTTTCCTACTGGCAATCACTTCAGCAAGGAGGGTTTCAGAACTACAGGCCTTAATGGCAGTGCAACCTCCTAATCTTCCACCAAGATAGTGTCCTTGAGGACTAATCCTACATTTATGCCTAAGGTGGTATCCAGAGTATCTTTAAACCAGGCAATCCACCTACCTACCTTCTTTCCCAACCCACAAAACAGAGGGAAAGAATACTGCATACCTTGGATGTACATAGACAGCTACGCTACTACTTGGACAGAACAAAAATAGCAGAAAGACGGACCCAACTTTTGTAGCCTATGCAACAGGAAGGGAAGGAAAAGCTATTTCAAACAGACAATCTCCAAATGCATAGGAAATTGCATACGATACTGTTACTCCTTCCATGGAAAACCAATTCCACAGAACATAAGACCTCATTCTACAAGGGCAACAGCCACTACCACAGCCTTCTTACGAGGGGTGGCAACCAAAGACATTATTGAGGCGGCTACTTGGACCTCCGTGCATACATTTGCCAAGCATTATAATTTGCCTCTTTATTCCAGATCCCGAGCAGGGTTTGCCACTGCTGTACTGCAAGGGATCCTAAACACACCTACCCATAATCCTCCCCCTAGTTGGCTATGGTATTCTACTGTTACTTTATGACTGCAGATGCATCCATGAAGGACATAGTACAGTTTTGTACCTACCATAAATGTAGATGTCCGAACTGGATAGCATCTGCAGTCAGGATTACCCTCCCTCCTTCCCTCTGTGGTACTCCTAGGGTGTTTACCCTCCTAATAGCTAGCTGTTGGGAGTCTTTATGTATTTGTTTGTATATATGTACATATATGCGTATTGTTGTGTTTACCTCTATCTATTTGGAAACATTGGCATCTATCCAAATTTTACCCTGCAAGAGGGCTACTGGCATCTGGGGCAAGAAACAGAGGAAGGCTGCCTGACGACAGGACAACCCACTTGTTATGACTGCAGATGCTATCCAGTTCGGACATCTACATTTATGGTAGGTACAAAACTGTACTTTTCTTTTGTACAGCTTTCCACCTTCCCCACAAACTACAGTCTTGTTTCAGCCTTACCAACTACTGCAGGCAGTAAACTTTCATTTCTGAGGTTTTTCCTGTCTCCAGTCTGTACATCTTGTAGTCTTCCACAGTGTTTATGCTAGTGTTTCTGCCTGATTGGATTTCTTTGCTTATATTGTTTTAAGTTGTGAGCAGTGCAGTTGAATTACATAATCTCTTATTCAGCCTTCTGCCCATTAAGAATTGACCTGGTGATGGATTTAATCCCATCCATGTATTATACCTGTATTCCAGAATTGCAGGATAACTATCCCTATAGCCTTTGCAGCAACAGTTTCTCATGAGATTCTTTCATTTGGATAGCCCTTTCCACTTTCACAGTGGACTGTGAATACTGTGGACTGGTTGAGAATGGTATGCAGTTCATGTTTAACGTTATCAGACAACTGTTTGAATGTCTGGTATACAATTTCAAAAATAGACAGTGCACTAATTTCACTTGAGCTTTTATTTATCAGATTATTTCCAGAAACTTGGAAAAAGTCCATTCGTCTGAGATGTCTTTTTTTGAGTAAATTTGTACCCAAAGTCCTCCAGTGATATGGAGTAGGCTGTACCAGCTCACCTCTTGAATTTAGACTGCATTGCAGATGTTACAGGCCTGTATAGCACATGCTGTTTTGAGTTGGCATTCATAGCCAATACATTACATCTGATGTGGTCTCTTTGTGCTTTAATGTTCCCAGGTATGATTCATGCATTTTTTTCAGGAATTTTTATTTTTATTTGATTGTGAAGCATACCACTTAATGTTTTTGTGTTCAGGACAGAGACAAAAAAACACTTGGGTCCAAGCCCCCAAATCCAGGGATAGATTGTTCTAATTCACTTAAAATGTTAATAGAACAGGTTTTGCATCACTTTGCATTTTTTGAACAGTAAGAAATGCTTATGCCAGGTATTAAATAATTAAACCTCCTTGATATACCAGAAAATCAAAAATTGTATGAGGGACAGGGCGAACATTGGACATGATCATTCGATCACTGTTGCAGCAGCCTAAGTTATATTTATCTGTCTTGCTAATGTTAGGACCAGCCAACCAGATCTAAAAACTTTAGGATGTCTTCCACACACCGTAGGTACTGTATTGCTTGAGGAGAGCAGTGCAAAAAAACCTCAATGTTTTTACTGCTGATGGTTGACAACTGCTTAGTAAGGCTAAGTAATGTATATTGGGGAATGCCTTCTACAGCTGTATTAACAAAAAATATCACGTTTAAATGCATAGTTTACCAGCTTTTCATATTGTATTTTGTGGTTGTCATTGGTTTACCCCATATTCTGACTTGTATGCTTAGGATTCCCTGTGTGAAATTACTTGTTAAATAACTGTTTATATGAGGAAAAGTTTAGGGTCTGCATCTACTGGTTTTGAGGGTTGTCATTAAGACTTTTACCTCAAAGCTTTTGTTCATGATTTTCACCTTAGTAATGTTGCACTAAGAAAGCTAGTTTTTACTTTCTGTAGAATTCACTGCAAGTTGTTTATTTTGTGAGGAAAAGGATAACTTTTCTATTTAAACTTGTAACCAAGACCCAAAGCTATTTGCTTGGAGGGCTGTCCTCAAAGATTTTATCTCAGAACTTAATTGTTCGTGATTTTACCTTCTACCATTTCAATTACGGTAAAAAGGCATTCTTGGTTTTCTGTTAATAAATTCCCTGCAAAGCATCATTTTATGTGAGAAAATGGTCTGCTTTTCTATAGAAAAAGTTTTGAAGGTTGTCATTAAAGAATTTTACCTGAAAAATTAATGGTTTAGTCATTATTGTTACAGCCAACCTCTTGTCCCAGTGCCAGTTGTGGTAAAAATAGGTCTTTGCTTTCTGTAGAGAAACTCACTACAGTTATTTTTATTATTTAATATAAAGTGGGACGGCACAGCAGAGCTCGCATTATCACCTCACAGCAAGAGGTTTCCCCAGTTCAATTCTCAGCTGGGATGCCTTCTGTGTAGTCTGTATGATCTCCCTGTGTTTGTTGAGTATCCCCCAGGTGCTATATTTTCCTCTCTCTTTTCAAAGATGTGCAATACGTGGATTAAATGCTCTAAATTGGCCATAGATGTCTGTGTGAATGCAAGTGTGGTGTGGAAGAATTGTTGCAGCGGAGCTAATCATCCAGCAGTGTAAAGCTTTGCTGTAGATGAGTGTCCATGTTGAAGTGACACCCTGTCCCCATATGTGAAAATGGGGAAAGGGTATTGTGGATCGATGGCTGAGGAAAAGGCTTTCTTTTCTGTCACAACTGATTGCTATGGACTAGGGAATTTGGTGGTTGTCACTTGAACGTTTTACCTCAAACTTCAGATTTTGTCATGTGGGTAAGACTGGCTCGAAACTTCCACTTTTCAGATTTTAGCAGCTAGAACATGAACTGAGGTCTCAGCAGTTTTTTTCTCTAAACAACAAGTAGTATAGAAGTTAATTAAAAGGCTTCTTTTTTCCATCAACTGCTGGTGAGCAATGCTGCTGCACCATTCAGATTTCCTCAGACCACTCATTTCCTCTTGATCCCTCTGGAAAGGGAGTGAACAATGTTCTTTTATTTTCCCACTCTCAGGAATGTCATTTATGGATTGTCCACTTAGCTGCTCTTTTTGGGAAGTCTTACAGAAAAGGAAACAACTCTGTCCTCCTGCATCAGGTAAGGGGGATTGATTGAGTTTGGTTATTTATTTAAAGCCTTTCAGTTTGAGTATTCTGTTAAGAAAAAGTTTTTCTCCAACAATTCTAATGATCTAAAAGTCAGTGATTAAATGTTGACAGTTTGTATGGGGAACCCGACAGTCTTGGGAGATTGTTCTTCAAGTTCCACTCCTGAAGAGTTGTCCTGGTCAGTTATGTCAGGAATGAGGAGCTTAATTCAATGGGATTAAAAAATTCCTAAAACTCTACTAAAGGTATGACTTACTGCACCTGATTTTCTCAACCTATGGCAGTTTTATCGTTAGAAGATGCCAGTTTTTGAACATCAAGCCTTGGGCATGACTTCCTACTTTAGATCAGTGTTGTATTAAAGTACTAATGATTTATCTTGCTAAGGTAACCTGATGCCTGTCCAGTGCACCAAAGCCAAATACACACTTTTGTCCAGCATATGAACTAAGCTGTAGAGGTATATAAGCAGATGTAGGAGTGTGAGATCCCCAGACTGTCTTGCCACCAGTCCAAATGCAAGATCTTTGTTCTGTCGGTCTGTTCTCTGCATTGTTTCGGCTGCCATTGCTTACACTTCAAATAAGTCCCCCATTGGGCAACCTTGTCTTTCTTGTATTTTATAAAGATTTGTTAATGTCTGCTGTGACTTGGTAGCAGATTCCTTTCAAGGGTCTCCACTCCCATGTTTATTTTGACTAGGGTTTGTACACAATTGCAGAAACTGTCAGATTTGTCCATTTGTTTGTTCTTAAAACCCTGTATACTCTAATTTCTTTGTTAAACACATACTTAATGCAATATCTGAAACATCTGAAGTAAATTAAAATGGTAGAACCATTGGTCTTGAACAGCCCACTCACACTAAAGTTCAGGGGAAACTAAGCCTAAACCATTTGTCTGTTCAGTCTGATGTGGATGCACCTTTTTGAGGTACTGCAGGAATCTGCAGTATGTCCAGCTCTCTCGCAGGTATCTGCTACTACAACCCTGCTGGAAGCTGTAAGGTGTCTGACACCGGCATGTCCAAGGAGACTGCTCATACCGATACTGTCAAGGAGGAGAAACCACACCATTTCAGAGGGACTAGATGGCACTCTTCATATCCTTGTTAAGGAAGACGTGCCTGGTGCTTTCATCAAGGTCCGATCCACCACCCTTCTTGAAGGCCAAGTTCACCATGAGTGAAATCCTCTCAGTGCCTACACAAGGCTATTTTGTCTTTGAAACCCTCTTCATTTTTTTCTACTCCTTCCCTTCCCCACCCTCCTCAGAAGAGACTTGTATCTTCATCTGAGGAGCAGGAATCTAATTCATATGAACGTTCCTAGGCATACTCCTCACAAATCCGTTCTGCTCAGCTTGCTTCTGATAATGATATCTTGTACCCAGGTTAAGGAAATTTCTTTTGAGGGAAACTATAATCACAAAACATTTTGATTGAAAAAAATACTATAATTTGTGGGGGGGGGGGGGCAGAACTTCCACGCTGCCTGTTTCCCCAGTCTTGGAGGCTTTCCTGGATACTTTTGCTTGCACTTCTAATTCTCTTAATGTCCATCCTCCAGCTCCCAGAAACTCATTTTATAAGATGAGCCTTAAGTTTCTGTACAAAAATTCTGTAGCACATCCTTTGTATTTCTGCCAAGCTTCTACAAGTGGTTAATGTTTTGCCATCTAGAAAATAAGCAGAACAAGACCCTAATGGCTGTGCATGTTAAACTCTTAACATCCATTTTTTTCTTTTTATGCAGACAATCCAATGCAGTTTATGGGTTTTGGTATAGCACCCAGCCTAAGTCTCAGCAGGAGGAAATGAGCCTAGCAACCAGGCCAAGTTTTAGAACGATTGTGGGTCAAGAGTTGGGAGGTTTGCAGCTCTACCAGGAGGTCACAGTACAGCTATAGGAAAGCACTACTTTTTGTGGCATTGCCCAACGTTCCCCACTTTGGAGGCAGCCTGGGAGATCTGTTTCAACACTTTTCAGCTGGTCTCCATTACCATGGAGAGGTAAGGGCAAATCATATCCATAGGTTTTGCAATTCCTTTCATAGTCCCACTCCATTGAAAGTTCTCTAAGGAGAGGTCTCAAGCATTGTACAAAAAAAGTACATGGAGCAGCACCAGACCAAAAAGGGTTAAGACCTCAGGCCAGTTCTGGACCTTGGCAGCCTAAGCACTTTTGTCCCAAAAGCAATACTTGCAAGTAGGTTCTTCTGTCCTTTAATATGAGGTGATTGGATGTTCTGCTCAGACATCCAACATACCTACCTGCATACAGACTACCAAGGAGTCATGCAAGTACTTACCTGAATATAAACAGTTCCATTTGATCTCTGGTTGACACCCCTCCCCATCACAGTTCACCAGATGCTGCACAAATGCATCTTCCCATCACTAAGATGAATGTCAGTGGTTCATGCTGTAATCTTCTCCTGGAAGTCATTGCTCAAGCTTTTCCACTTCCTGGTAATACCAGTGAATCTTGCAGTGTTCCAGTTGTATAAGCTGCCAAATAGATACAGGCTGAGCACATCCTCTAAGCTAGAATGTTATCCCTTCAAACCAGAGTATGCAAGATTCTAGAGGCAAACACTCAGTGCATTTTTGCTTGAAAACCAGCTTCATCTCAACACCAACACATCCCTCAAATACCACCCACACCTACAATAAAAAAACATATCCAAACAAGAGACTTCTGAGCCAAAAACATACACTAACTCCATTACCCACCAAACAGTCCACAGACCTTTGTCTCACAGCCACTAAGGCCTAAACATAAACCCAACATATTAGTCAGACTCCATTGTGAGACGCACAGGTCTGCCCTTCACCAGGCTGAGTAAGGAGAAAGTCATGGTTAGTTTGTCAGGTGCCAGAATCTGCCATATCACACATGCACTCCTGTCTCTCATCAACAGGTACTGTTATGACTTTGTCATAGTCCATGCTGGTGTCAATGTTTTGAGATGTACCTCCCTGGACTATCTGAAGAGAGATGATTGAGCTCTCTGAATGTGTCCCAGGTAGGTATGTTCCTAGCCTTAAGCAGCATTCTACAGTCACCCAGAATGATGCCTCAATACAAACAGAAAATGATTGACTTTAACAATTGGTGTAGTTTCTGGTGTCCATTCCAAGGGGCTCCAGTACCTGACAGCCTGGGAAGACATGATTGACAAACTATGATGCTTTGCCAGAGATGACCTGCGTCTGTCTCCCGTGGGCTTCAGGCTTCTGGAAAAAGCTCTTGCCTCCCCCATAGTGCCTTTTTAGGTAATGCCATGAGATCAAAAATTAACAAAATTAAAATTTCATCAAAATGCAAATTAAAGGCCATGCTGCTAAACACTAGGAGTCTAAACATGAAACTGCACTCGGTGCAAGCATTCTTAATCCTGGAAGATGCTAACATTTGTGCAGTCACAGAAACCTGGTTCAGAGATGTGGAGAGCACCCCAGTCATACCAGGTTACTCATCTTATCATACATTCAGACCCCTAACCATGGGCAACAAAGCAAAAGGAGATGAGTTACAATATATATTAGACACACATCTCCAGGCTGGTCAAACAGTATGATGCACAGGAGGTGCTTCAGGTGCAGCTAACTGTTAACAAGACCCCTTTTCAAGTCCTAGCTAGCTACAGGCCCCCAACTTTGACTCAAGATGCCCACTCCACCTATCTGGACCTCTTTGAATCCATCAAGATTCAACCTTTTACTCTGATCCTAGGCAGCTTTAACTATCCAACCATAGATTGGAATAACTACTCATGCCAAAACACAAATGCCCAGAGATTCCTTGATGTCATCAATGCAAATGCCTTAAACCTGCTGGTCAGCACCCCCCACAAGAGGTTATGATATCTTGGACTTTGTATTAACCCACATGAGTAACCACTGCAGCAGCCCTGCAGTGTCATCCTCCCTGGTAAGATCAGACCACAAAGCAGTCACTTTCAAGGTCACCATCTCCCCTGAACCCCCACCCCTAAAAAGCTAGGGTCAAACAAAACTTTTTTAAAGCTGATTACAACCTCCTGAGGGAAGATGTAAACAGCTTCACAGCCCCCTCCCCCCACCATAGGAACTGGCACATATGTCCAAACCTGCACCAAAGTACTATACAAGCAGTTGTGCAGCTTCAGGGAATCAGTAATACCTGACAGGAGAAAATACTGAAGGAAGAAGTGGACATCTGCAATAAACTCTCTAATAAAAGGAAAACAGTTGCTGTCCAGGACCAAGAAGGAGCAGGTGCTTAATTGGAAGCAATCCCTCCTTAGCCTGAACAAGCAAATGAGTACTAGTGAAATCCTCCAAAGTGAATTTCATGTTTAAACTGGCCACATCTATTAAAGACGATCGTAAGGCCGCCTTCACATATGTTTGCAATCTCAAAGGAAGCACTCAGATCTGCTCAGTACTGGTGGTCAAGAACACCGCATGCACAAATCCATAGATATAACCAACCTTCTGGCAGACAGGTTTAATGAAAACTTCACCCCCGTCTCCCATCAGTAAATTAGGACATACCCAGTTATTGCACCCTTCCCCTAATCTCTAGGGAGCAAGTCATCACTGCCCTCTCAAAGGAAAAAAAAAAGCCTCCATGGAACCCGATAACTTCCTAGGCTGCATACTACAAGAACTGCGGCAGGAGCTTGCAGCACTATTAGGCACCCTAGTCAACCAAAGCCCAACTACCGGTTCCATCCCAGCTGAGTGGAGGACAGCCACTGCCCATGCATTGCACAAAGGTGGCATGTCCACTGATCCAGGAAATTATAGACCTATCAGCCTAACTAGCCTGATCTGTAGAGCCATGGAATGGATTATCATGGACCTCATTAACAAGGACATTGGTAACCTCCAAACCCTCAAGCCCATATGGTTTATCATCAAGAGGAGGTCATGCCTGTTATTTGGTCGATAACTTTGTAATGGTCACCAAAGCCATGGACAAGGGGAACACTGTGCACATCACCTACCTAGACCTGGCCAAAGCCTTCGATACTATTCCAGACTCTGGTATAATAGTTAAACTCTCCCATCTAGGCATCAGTCTGCGTGTCTTGGGGTCTCTGTTGTTTGGGATATACTTGCCCTGAGGTGCAGGCTAAAACCAGTGGTCTATGGCTGACCAAGTTTGCAGATGACAGCAGTCCGGGCACTGTCATAAATTCCCCTAGTGATGTGGACATCCTCCCTCCAAGAGGGTCTCACCCAAACAAATGGTGATAGAAACATGGCTTCAAACTGAATGCAAAAAAAAATGCATCATCAAAATTATCACATTAATAACAAGGTCCTAAGCATGCAATCAGTTGTGAGGGACTTGGGCACCCAGGTTGATAGTAAACTCAGTTTTGACCACCACGTTGCTCCATTGTATGGAAAGCTTTCTATATGGCCCATCTCATCCAGGGACAAGGAGGTCATGACATCCCTGTATTCTTCCCTTATAAGACCCATTGTTGCGTATAGTGCCCCTTTCGACATGTACCTCACAAAGCACACGTAGAGCTGGGAGAGACCACAGAGGTTTCTGATCAGGAGGATCCAGAGCCTCAAACATCTACCCTACACATACGCTGAAAGCCCTGTCATTCTTCTCAGTCTCATACAGACTCCTCAGAGGTGACATCTTGTCTGGCAAACGAAGCAATGTCAGACCCCCACCTTGATGAGACTGCTGCACATCCGCAAGTCAAGCTGTACTCTAGCAGCCCACATGCACAACCTTAACTTGGTCTGTGACATCAGTAGGACTTGGCAGGACAGATTTGTGTCCCAGAGACTCCCCCTTTTGTGGAATAGACTCCCTGTCCACGTCAGCAGAGTAGCTCATTAGCCCTTTTTAAGCACACCCTGCATAACTGGATGCAGAACAGAAAACATCCGTGGGATTCCACCTGTCTCCTTGCTGGGCAAGGGGCATCAGGTGCTGACTTGTCAGAACATGGGCTAAATTTTTGACTAGGCTTGTAAGGGCCTTGGAGCCAATAGCCTAGTAACTTCCTATGATCCTATATTGATGAATCCTCATATCAGGCTCCAGAATTTAAGGCTTTTAAATGAAAGGTTCAAGTTCGGTTGTCCTAGAGTTTAGATTCCATATCCCTTTAAGTTAAAATTTTCCAGAACCTGCAAGTGGCATCTGAGCAGTAGGTAATTCCAAATCATCTGACCTTTGCAAGCCCCTTCCATGTAGCATTTTCTCAGGCATATGTTGTAGGGTGAGGGTCATTACAAAGGTTATGGCCCAGGGTATCTTGCCTTACTAGTCTCCATATTTGTCTCCTGATAATGTGAGCAGGTCCTTTCCACCTTGTGTACTTTTCAGAACGTCCTCCCTCTCTTAGCAAATGAGGAACTCTGTCTTACCCCTTATGCTGAGTAGCAAATGAGCGCAACAATGTACTATCCAAATCCCCTCTCAGATATTTCAGGGAGCTGTTTTTCACTTTGCAGTCAAGTTCAGACACTGCTGACTGATGTGCCATTAGTGCTTCCTTAGTCACTTATGGACTGCAGCATATTCTTTTTTATGGGGTAAGCTTCAGTGCGTGACTTGCTGCTTTTCTGACCAATATCAAATGCAACAATTTTTGTTTTATTCTTCCCTTTTAATGTTAACCCAGAAATGTATTTGTCTGCACCTTTCCTGGTCTCCTGCAATGTTTTTTTATTCCCCCCTAAAAGATCAGGTTTAAGATCAAAGTCATCTTCATTACCCCTTATTAGCCCTGGCAGATATGGTTTCATTTGTGTCACCCTTTCCTTCTGGAGAGGCTCTAATGGCTATGCTGCAGTCGAACCCTTGCAACTCATCCAAGTACACTCCATCTTTACTAATCTCACACTTTTTAATCAAGTTGTTTAGATTCTCTTCCCTTTGTAAAAGCTGCCAACTGTCTAGCTGTTAAATTGAAGTGGACTTCCAGATTTTGGGGATAGGTAATGGTGTGAATCCTTTTTTTTTCCACTCTTCCATATATTTTAGTTTGAGAATCTTTGAGACTTTTGTTACTTTTCTGTCAGTGGTGATTTCAAGGCCAGTGGTGATTTCAAGGCTATGCTTAATTTCTATTTGAGGTTAGACTTTTCTCTGATATCACTCATGTTATGTAAAATGTTTTCTGAAGGACCATTTTTGTATTTACATCTTGTATGGTATATTGCCACCTTGTGATGTCTGTCTTGGTGGAAAAAGTTTGCATTATTTTATTTTAAGCCTGCCTGTTCAATGAACCTTAAAATGCTTCCTCTGGAAAACCTCTTCCTGATTAGTTATGGGACAGAGTACCTTAGCAAATATATCTGTTCAAGCACAGAGAGACTTCACTTCAGCTGATTCCTCCTCTTAGTGTCCATGGAGATGCACCAATCCAGTTCAGTTTTTTTTTATCATGAACATCCATTCTGGACTAAGCTAGTTCTGCTGTTAACTACTAGACCTTCCCTGTCGAGGTATCAAATAACTTTCACACAAAACAGTTCAACAGAGAGCAACAGTCTCCTTTATTGCACAGAGAAAAAGGCATGTGGGAGACTAAGAAATCAAGGTCCTCCCGCCTTGAACTACAGCATGCATATTTGCTTCTTTCATTAAAAGTAACATTTTATTGTAACATTCCCAGAACAACCGCTGGCCAATGAAAAATGAGCACTACAGCATTAATTTTGTTAAGACTTTCTGACTTGCCTATGGCATTCCATATTGGGCACAAGTTCCCAATTCCATGATAGAACTTTATACTCAGAACAAATCTTACCTTTTTTTTTTTTTTTTTTTTTGCCTAATAGGAATCAAATCAGATGTATACTGAACATTTAAGAATTCATGTTGCTGTCAAAGCGTATTAGAAATTGAATGCACATTTTCCTTTCTCTGTACTTATTACTCTTCACATTCCCATCAGATCTAAAGCATCACCCAAACCATAATTTTTTTTATGGCTGGACAATGACTACAAGTTTTCAAATGAACGGGCAGACTTTGCTATCAGACATTTTTCACATACTGTTTTTTTTTCTGTCCCTATCATGAACAATTTACACAGTTTCTGAAATATCTTATTTGCACTAAAAAATTCCTAAATCTTGATGGAACAAAAACAATCTGAATATTGTAAATCAGTAATACGTTCTGTATTGTATGTATTTTCATGTTCTCCTGATCATGTATATAGACGGTCATATATTTAACTAAAATCCTGCAACACCTTATTTTCATCTTCTACTGTACTGTATTTTTTTTATTAATAGTGGGAACGATTTTTTGTTTGCATTTGCAATGTGACAGTTATTTTGGATTTTTAACCATAAAAGGCCTAATGAGAATTGTAATAGCTATGAGCATGAAAAACGTTAAAAGCCCTCTTCCTCATCCAGATAATAGGTTAATCATGCCCATCGGGTTCTTTCTGAATTATTTTTGACTATGGATGGCACTGGTGTCCTCAGGAATAAAAGAGCAATGCTCCATTTGAATGAATATGCACATAACCCCATTAGAGGAGGAAGTAAAGTTGAGTGTCATGCAGTTCTGTAGCACCACGGTGTGCATTGCAGTCACTGCTTGGCTTATCAAATTAATTGACTAAAAAGTGGAATTACTTGATATTTGCAGGAGCTTAGGCAGCAACGTAAGCTTCCAGATGGACTTTACCACTCCAAATGTAGGTACAATGATTGAGCTAGAAATGATCCCATCACAAAGATCCTTGTGTTGCAAGCCCTTTAAGATCAGTTATTTGTGCAACATTTTGATATATATCGAGGAGTTATCTCTCTTTCCAACTGGTTAGCAATGTCTTTAATGTGTCTCTTACGATGTGCCTTATGAATCTATCTTTCCAGTAATCAGCTGTACGTTGAACAGCATGACCTATACAACAACCACCAGACCAGCTTGTAGGTAATGAGGAATAAGTTTAATTTCCTCAAATGTAAGTGTATTCATGCAATACTGCCATGTCCTGCTCTCCAATGCCATTATAAATTCTCTAGGTGAAATTGCAAGCACTAATTCTGACAGTGTTCCATTGTTGTGATCGCAAAAGTCTGTTAAGTCATTGACAGTTGAGGTGACGTTATGGTAAGGGGGGGGTCATGTTTTATTCATCTGATTTGAGGCTGAAGAGTGTTTTGAAGAAACTGAATATGGATGTTCATTGTGCAATGAAATTGATCACCCTAAGGTTGTCAGCCCAAGAGCCTTTATCATAGATTACCTTGAAAAGGAATGTTACTTTAAATGTCTAGATCCATGTCCAAAAGGAAGTATGAATCCATAATGCTAGAATCTGAAACCAGAAAAAATGTCTAGATTATAGAATCAATACTGGAAGTTGAATTAGACCAGGATGAGGAAGCAGAAAGACTAGATTTAACTTCCTGGTACTTGACTGCTAGGGTTGCCACCTTTTCAAATGTCTAAAGTGGGGCATTTTTTGCAGAAACTTGAGATTTTGCAGGGCAAAACATACCCACAGCCAGTGCAAAGGACCAAACTTTACTTTTTTTTGCCAAAATAAAAGGTTATTCTTATAGCATTTGAGTTGCTTATGCTATTTCATATAACGTTTAGGTGTTTTATATACAAAATAACTTTTATGCAGTTATTAAAGAAAATATTTTTTTCTCTTAAAATCTCAGGATATTTGCCATTTTTTAGTTTTTTTTGCTGGACACAACTGGCCAAAGGACTGTCCGTTGCAAAGAGGGGACAGGTGGTTAATCCTATTAACTGCAAGTAGTTCCAGATGTGAGCTGGATGGCAAACAGTTCACATTTGATTCTGGATTTGGTTTGGATGGCAAAACATCATGGGCCTTCACTTCTGGATGCAATGATGTCTCTGGTTTGACATCTGGTGAGTTTGGCTAGTTCATGTGGTCTGACATCAATGGGAGTATTGGTTATACTCACAAGAGAAGTTCTTTTTGATATGACATGAATCCAGGTGAAGAGGTCCTTACAACTGATGGTACTAGCAGTTGCGAGCAAAAACAAGTATGGTCCTTTCCTTATGGGGCTAAGTGAGTTTCTTTGGAAATACACACTGATGTAGACAATCTTCAGGGTACAAATCATGGTGAATGCAGAATGAGGCTGTGCTATTTCTGCAAAAGAGAATACAGGGATTTACAATACAAAAATGGCATGGTATTAATATCTTGCAAAATTCTTTGGGAGAGGGTAGTTGGCATTCTCATGGGCCTGCCCAAGAGGATTTCATGAGGGGACAATTTTCTAGGTACACCATCTGCACTTTTAATACTAGCCATTTAAGACCATTTTTATTTCACAAACTTTTGCTAATCTACTCAACTCTCTGATTTGCTCGTATCATGCCCTTTGTCTATAGGGATAATAAAAATTGCAGTTTAACATTTAGAATCTTACAAAGTTGCTGTATTACCTGACTTGTAAAAAGGAGCCTTGGGTGGACTAAATGCAACAGGGAACACCAAATCTAGGGTAAGCTCAGTTATTAATTTCTTTGCTACTATATATGTATCATTCTTAGCAGACAGATATGCTTCTACCCAGCCAAAAAAAAGCAATGAATTGCATATCAAATTCTTTTGTACTGGATTGAACAGGTACTGATTTAAACACAATGTGCAAAATGTTGAGCAACCTCTGAGAGATGAGGAGCATATCAATCAATGGAAATGTTTTATTAATGCAATTTTTGCCCAAATGGAAAGGAAGATGGTAGTGTCTTTTTACCAAGTTGACCATTCAGATGGTGCCAAAAAAGGTCCAGAGAGCAGTTGCTGCCATCACTTATCCACCTCCTCCTCCAAGTATTCTGATTTTGAAAAGACAGTAACTTCTGTAAAGAAAAGTTATTTTTCAGTCAGTTGCTGCAAAAAATGTAGCCTGGACTGTTTTGTGTGCAGCACATTTTACCACTACAATCTCCCTTAGCAATAATAAAGTAGCCAACAGTTAATTAAGAAAAATCACTGTTTTAATAACTCCCTGCTGATGTTATAGTCCCTTTCTTTGCAAAGTGTACTGTAATCATGAACCACTCCGTAAGCTTAATGAGAATCTGAAAAATAATTACTGACCTTTGCCAGTCTTAGAAGCTTCAATTATAGCTACAAGTTCAGCTACATGCATAGACACTTTTCCGCTTGTTTAGTCAATGAAATTGTCTTGCAAATGGAAAAGTTCATCATCATTGAACACCGGATCTGTCTGCAAAAGGAATTAGATCTGGGTTCTACAAAGAAATGTCTTTCAAATCTAATGTAGGAGGAAGCACTGTGTTAACTACACAATTGCAGGGTTCTCTTTCATTCACTGTAGGGTTTAAAGAGTCATTGTAGAGTGTTCGCATCAATCTGTTAAGGGTTAAGTAAAGATAATTCTTAGACAGTTGTGCTACAGATAAATATTGCATTGTAGTCTTTTAGTAGTTTCTACAGCATGTGTAATTGTCACACAAGTCTTGTCTAAGTCAGTGTAGTTGCCATGTCTACTACATTCTGTCGTGGCCAACACCCTAAAACAGTGGAGAAGGACTGCAGCTACAGGATCAAGATTCATACTGAAGTAAGCAACATGTCTAAAACAATCATTTCTATATTTTGCTAACCATTCTAATGCTTTTTTCTTTCACTGTTTTACAGAAATTCTTTTAAAATCTGGCAACCAAAGTGCAGGGGGGTTTAAAAGTAATGTTTTCAATTGTACAAAAGCTTGTTCATGATTATCCTGTCTGGGTAAAGGTCCAGGGGTATTTTTAATAATTCTAAAAAAGGTTTCACTACTTCTGCATAATTAGAAATCCATTTTTGACAGTAACCTGTTAGTCCCAGAAAAGCTTGCAGTTGTTTTAATGTGGTAGGGCATAGTGTAGTTTGGATCACAGTGATACTAAAATAATTTTAATTTTACAGTGTGCCAAGACTTAGGTGTATCTTGAAACATTGAATGAATCTTGAAACATTTTCTCTCTCTCACTTTTTTAACTTTGTGTGCACTCCCCTGTCTTTAAGATGACATAGGGAACATATCTGATGATGATAATCTTCATTCCATTCATCACTGATGGGTTTCAGTTCCATCCTCTGAACCGCGTTAGCCTTATACCAATCTTGTGCCAGCCAGAAACTCTCAAGCTAAGGTTTTACCCACAATCCCATTCTCCCTGTTACCTCAGATCTCATTTGCTGCATAGCCGCAAAGCCGTGTTCAAGCCACCACTCAGCTAAGTCTTTGATATTTTGGATAGATGTGTGTTTATTGAAAAGTGTTGATACCTTACTCTGCCTTATTTTTTCTCATACCCAACAATCACCCAATTTTCCAGTACCATTGTTGGTATTTTCCTCTGATTTTTCTAACTAGTGGTTGTAATATTGTTTTTGTTGTGGTCTGTTTTTTCCTAGTGTTATATTTTGTGTTGGTGATAACATGTCTGTAAAAAAGGGCACTTCAGGCTTCAAACAATGCCTGAAGTGTGGGAGAAAAATGCCGAATAGTGACACTCCTGATGAGTTTGTTTGGGAGTGACTCCTCTCTCTGTGCAACCATCTTGCTCAATTTGTCAGGGTTTTAATTCACGTAATTTGAGTGAACGTAAGAAACTGATTTTAAAGGGCCTTCTAAAATTACCTCTCTCAGAGGCTCTCTCTCTCTGCATCAGAGGGTTTAACCCCTGCTAGAAAATAGAGGCGCCACATTCTGTTCCCTCCTCACCCCTCCAGTGAGAAGGAAAGACCACTGAAACCCAAATTCTGAAACTGTCTGCTCCAGACCAGAAGCCTGCTTCTTTGGCACTGCTTTTGGTATCGTCTACTTCAGTTGCATTGGTGCCAACGTCTATGGCACTGACTATGATTGAAACTAAGATTTTGACCTCTACTTCAATCTCGGCACTGAGTTTTCCCATGGTTCCACTAGCTCAGGTGGATACTACTCCTATTTACTCAAAATTGGAGACGGTGGTGCCGTTGGACATTCAAGCAGACCAATTATTCCCCATCTGTGGACAGGTTTATAGTCCCTTCCTAGAGCATCCAGACTCCCCTTAATAAATATCCACTGTATCCCCCAGGAGCCTCTCCAAACTAGATGTGGTGTGCCTTGTGGACCAGCTGCTGACAGCCAGGAGGATTCCTTCTGATTAAAAAACCCAATCCCCTTTTGGACTTGGGATTTCTGCTTCACTGAGTCCAAATTCCTCCTTGCAGGTTTTGAAGCCCTTAGCACCACCTGTCTTGGCAGCCATGGCTTCAGTGCCAATAGTGGATCTCACTTTGGCCTCAGATCTGACCCTTTGGTCTTAAGTTCCTTTGGAACCAGGTCTTCCTCAGACCCAGCATTGGACTACAGGCTCCTCAATTCCTGGTTCGGTGCCGACCCTTACGGTGCTGTCCAAAGTGCCAGGAGCCCTGTGGGTACCAATCCAGCTTGAGGCTCCGGTCCTGGGAGTGGGCTCAATGAAATGGGGTGTGGTCCCGGTTCTGGGGTTCTTTCTCTTTTCCAGGCTCCCACCCCACTTCTGGTGGCCCTGCCTTCCAGGCAATGAAGAGGGCTCTTGCCTCTGTTGGCAAGCCTTCGGCATTGGAATCACCATGTCCTCCCCCTGAGCTGCAGCTGTCGCAGGCCACCATCCAGGATCGAGCATGGGCGCCACAGGAGACCCTATTGTAGGGTGCCCTTTCTTCCAAGTCCTCCTCAGAATCCCCCACTGAGGAAGTTCCTAGGAAGAAATTGTACAAGAGGAAGCACTTGGACTTCTCTTAGGAATCCCTCACTGAGGATATGGATTATGATGAAGGGGAAGGGTCCCCATGATCACCCCCTGAAGATGTCTCCTTTGGAGACATCCTTGAGGTCTTGAAAAAGAGGGGTGATTGGAAGCCCAAAAACCCTTCCTCCAAGGAATCTGTTTTAATGCAGGCTTTTTGTGCTCAACCATCTACCTCTTGGGTGACCCTGCCTGTAGACGAACTTGTTCAGCTTGTGCTGCAGCACACCTGGAAGAACCCTGATGTGGTTGAAGGTATCCCCAGGAGACCAGACAAGATCCTCTCTCCCCCTGAAGAAAATCCACATTGGTCAAAAGGTTTACCAGTAGATGCAATGATGGTGGCAGCCACTAATTAAGAGCTCACTGAGGAGAGCTATACTGTTCACCCACCTAACAGGGAGTCTTGAGCAGTGGACTGACTGAGGAAGCGAGTATTTGTTTCATCAACTTTTGCAATTCAGTCCTTGAACTACCTGGCACATTTTACCAGACTTGAGAGAGACCTCAACTCCGAACTCTGGTACTGTATCAGGACAGGGGGTGTATCGAGGTTAATGACAAGATAGCCTCACAGCTAGTGATCCTGGAATCAATCTAATTTGTTCATGAGGTTAATTTCACATCAACTGAAGGGGCAGCTAGAGCTGCGGGTTCAGGTGTAGTTATGAGACGTCATGCCTGGATGTGCTTTTGTGACTTTGCGGATCCTTTTAATTCTTCCTTCCTTAATGCTCCAGTGGAAACATCTTCCCTGTTTGGCCCTAAAGTGAAGGACACACTAGCGAGGTGTGAGCACGACAGCAAGACCCTGTCTGCTGTTGGTGTATGTTTCTCCACTCCTTAGTATTCTTTTTCCAGGAACCAGAAAAGTGGGAAATTGTCACAAAAAGTCTCTGGGTCCTTTCTGTTATGCAAGTGGTGAGTTCACCCCCCCCCCAGAGGCAGAGGGGGAAACTCCTCTGAAAGGCACCCCTATAAGGCAGAAGGGGGTCCATGTAATCAGGGTTCGAGATTCGTTCTCTAGACAACCCTATCAGCGCTTCTGAAGAGCGGCCCAATTGCTTTCTTCTGGAAGCAGTCGGGGGGATGTCTTTCTCTGCACCCCAATGCCAGGCTATCAATTACCACCGATTCTTGGGTGCAGAAGATAACCAGAGGTTACCAAATCCCATTTGACTCCTATCCAAAGCCACCAAAACGAATTCCCAATGTTCCACCTCATCTAAGGGAAGAAGCAGCTCTACAAATAGAAAAGATGTACTTAAAAAGAGTCATCCAGAAAGTCCCTCCAGATTGGATCTGGATTCTACTCAAGATTCTTTTTGGTGCCAAAAGATACAGGGGACTGGAGACCAATTCTGGACCTCAGCTTTTTAAACAAGTTCATCAGCCAGACAAAATTCCGGATGGTCATGGAAGGTTCAGTCCATCCTCCCTTTTCTGAAGGAAGGCGATTGGATGTGCTCAATAGACTTTCAGGATGTATATTACTACGTCAAGTTGGACACATGCTCCAGAAGGTTCCTTCACTTTCAGCTGGGAGATAATCATCAATTCCATGCTCTGCCCTTTGGACTCTGTACAGCCCCCAGAGTGTTCACCAAATGCATGGCAGCAGTGACAGCTCACATGAGACTACAAGGATTCTGGGTGTTTCCATATCTAGACTATTGGCTCCTCACCACCTCCACTAAGCATCTACTGGTAACAGCCTTGTACTACACCTTCGCTTTGGCAAATCACCTGGGAATCTTTATAACCTGGGAGAAATCCAAACTTCAACCCAGTCTTTGGAATTTATAGGGGTGACATTCAATACCTGCTCTTGCTTAATCCCTCTCCCAGATCACAGGCTTCAAAAGCTAAGGATCCAACTCCAAGTGACTCTGCCACAACTTGGTTTCAGCTCGAGAGGTCGTGTAGCTGTTAGGGTCAATGGCAGCATCAATATCAGTAGTACCCCTGGCAAGGTTTCACATGAGACTCCTACAGTGGCTTTTGTTAACCCATTGGTATCCAAATCGCCGCCCCTTGTCCTTCCAGATTCGAATAACAAATTGATGCAAACAAGACTTTTCTTGGTGGATGAAGTCAGACAACTTGGGAGCCGATCCTTCCACCCCCCTCAGCCCAGCGCCATTGTGACCATGGACGCTTCCCTGATAGGGCGGGGGGGCATTTTCAGCAAATGACTGTCCAAGGCACATGGTCCAATTTAGAGGCCAATCTGCATATAAATGTTCTCGAACTGAGGGGAGTGCTTTTGGCATTGCAAGAATTTCAGTCTGCCCTTCCTTCAGGAACAATTGCTATCCAATTGGACAACATGTCAGTAGTTTAGTATATCAAACAAGGAGGAACCAAGTCCTATCCCCTATGTTGAAAGGCCATGAGAGTTTGCCAGTAGGCGATGGCTTCCAACCGCTTTCTGTTTGCAATGTATATCCTGAGGAATTCCAACATGATTGCAGACAAATTGAACAGATGCATTCTCCTGCTTCATGAGTGGTCCCTCCACTCCCAACATAGTGGCACAGGTTTTCAGCCATTGGGGCCAGTTTTGCTGTGACCTATTTGCCTCCCTATCCAACCACAAATGCAGCAACTACTTCACCCTAATTCCCCGACAGGGGGAGTCCCCGAGGGGTGCTGTTATCCACAATTGGCCCACAGGACTGCTTTATGCATATCCTCCCATTCCTCCAGTCATGAAGAAACCTCTTCGGTTGAAAGGCAAAATGATCCTCATAGCACCATATTGGCCTCGACAGGTATGGTTCCCCTTTCTCCACCCTCATCTACTTTGCAGACTGTGGACCTTGGATCCATCTCCAGATCTGATTTTTCACCCCCAAGGGTTGAGCCACTCAGACTTGACCAGTCTCAAGCTCACAGCTTAGCTTTTCCACTTCCGATGATCACCAGGCATTGTAATCTTCCCTCTGCAGTATGTGACATTATTCTGGATTCACATAAACCATCCACCAGCAAACTTTATGCTGACAAATGGAAAAGATTTTCCTATTTGGTCTAGACCGAGAAAACTAAAAACATATTCTGCATTGGTCTCTGCTATACTCCAGTACTTATCTAACTACTTTGAGGAGGATGCCACAGCATCAACTATACGAATTCATTTAGCTGCCATTTTGAATTTTTATAATGGCTTTGGAGACCTCTGTTTAATTTCTCATCTAAGCAAAACCTTTTTGAAAGGAGTCTATCACTCCAGATCTCCAATTAAGCAACCCACAGAACCATGGAGTCTCTCACTTGTCTTACAGTTTTTGACACAGCCTCCCTTCGAGCCAACAGCCATGTGTGACATCAAGTTTCTATCTTGGAAATATCTTTTTCTGGTGGCTATTACATCGGCCAAACGCATTTCAGAGCTCCAGGCTTTTTTTGTACGAAGTATCCTTATTTGATTTTCCATAAGGACAGAGTATCACTATGAACCAACCCTTCTTTCCTGCCCAAAGTAATCTCTGAGCTTTCCATTAATCAGACTGTTGATCTACCAGTGTTGTTAAATTTTCGAACAAGGGAGAGTATATGCATTTACTTGATGTCCACAGTCAACCGAGATTTTACTTAGGACAAAAACAATCCGAAACTCAGACCAGTTATTTATATCCTTTTCTGGTCCAAAAATGGGAAAGTCTGTTTCTAAAGTGACCATTTCCATATGGCTGAGACTGTACAACTTTCATTTATATCCTAGAAAGAAAGTCTGTTCCACCAAACATCAGAGCTCATTCCACTAAATCTATGGCAACTTCTGTGGTGGTCCACTCCAGAGCTTCAATGGATGACATCTGTGCAACAGCTATGTGGGCTTCCCGTCATACTTTTATCACTCGTTGCAAGTTGGATCTGGTTTCCAGCGGTAGAGCTTTTTTGGTTCAATGGTGTTCGGGAATGTTCTTCCATAGGGCCTTCCAAGTGATATAAGGTAGCTGGGGACTCTGTCCCATCAGTGATGAATGCAATGAAGATCAACATCAGATAAAGTTACGTCTTACCATAATGTTCCATCTGTGGTGTTGATCTTCATCCATTCATCACGTCACGCCCTCCTAGAGGCTCCTGAGGGATACTTTGGGTCCATTTTCTGGATTAAGGTTTTTGCTTGGAGACCGCCTCTGCTTTACTAAATGGGGAAATCTCGATCTGAGGTAACAGGGAGGGAAGGGGATTATGAGTAAAAGCTTAGCTCAAGAGTTTCTGGCTGGCGCAAGCTTAGTATAAGGCCCACTCTGTTCCGAGGATGGAACCGAAACACATCAGTGATGAATGGCTGAAGATCAACACAGATGGAATGCTATGGTAAGACATCACTTCTTTTTTCAAACCTTTTTGAATCCTCAATTTTGCTTCCTT
>NC_056738.1:350553700-350604636 GCF_019279795.1 Protopterus annectens
TATATATATATATATATAAAGAGACACACACACATATATGTATATATGTGTGTATGTGTGTATATATATATATATATATATAGCCATATTGACAGTGTATATCCAAAGTTTGCTCAAACAATGGATCAGTCTTTGAGTTGCCAATGTTTATTGATCACCTTTTAATTTTAAAAGTGTTAGTCCCAAATGTTTTTATTAATCTAGGTATGGAGGGATTCTGAATTATTCTAACCACTTTCTTTTTGCAGTCTAACACATTATCTCTAGATTGATTAATGGTCGCTTCTTAGACCCATCTTGAGGTTTTGTTATAACCCCTTTTTTCAAATCTGTCCTTTATTTTCAGAGCCTAAACTTTAAATACATAGTACTTTATATACGTCTTAACCTCAAAAATGGTGCTGTAGGTATATTGTAGGTTTGATGGCAACCTAAGGCATGCATCACAGAGTTCTTAGTAAATGGTTTACAACTGGAACATATGTTCTAATGCTATACGAAGTAACTTGAGTATAAATTCTGCCTGAACCTCAGAATACATCTGTGAGTATTCAAGCCAATACTTAATTGCTAGTATTACACCCTTTTGAGGTATATAGCAATTAAACGTTCAGTGTACATAAGTATGAATTTTGTGAAACCTTCAAATCATTAATAAGTTTTAGAAGTTGGTGTACTTATTACTTGCCCTTGTTACTCTAAAAGGTGTTTAAGTTTTGCCTCAAGATAGACAGTGGTTCAGTTAAGGAACGCCTTCCAGAGACTACTGGTGTACCCTGTGGGTTAGTCACGGATTTGTGTATTTTAGGCAAGATGTAAAACCATTGAGACTTCGGATCCTTCACTATCAACCGTTGCATTAATTCCTCTGAGATCATACCCTCATTTTTGACCTTGATCAAAAAACTTTCAACAAAGCATTTAAAGTTGTAGGCAGGATCATAGGGCAACTTGCATTATGACACCAAATCATTATGTTGTCTATTCACCTCATTATCATAGTCTACCGAATCCCAAATGACAATTGCCCCAACTTTATCAGCCTTAACTACAAAAATAATTTCATCGCTTTTCAGTTTATAAATTGCCAACCTGTGGTCTTTAAAGTATTACTGTAATTTCTTAAATATAAAATTTTGACTTGCATGTAAATCATGCATCACATGTTGCTCAAACTTTTTCACAGCAGGATAAGGTGGCTGAAAATGGATTTCTTTAATCTAAATGGGGTGTCTACAGTATCACCTCTGGCTGTAAAAATACCTTGTATTTAAATTCTGACAGAAGTTTTGCATCCATAACTATGGAATATTGAGAAACATAGAATGCGGGAATAAAACCCAACCCTTTATTTAATACCTCAATCTCCGACTTAGAAAATATTTTACAAGTTATATTAATCACCAACTGATTTTCATTAGTCTTAACAACCGATGTTCCTGCCACAGTTTGGGGAAATATATAATATAATTTTTTTTGAGAGTCAAGACTAATACTTTTTTCCAAAAATGTAATTTGTCACGTTAAATATTTATTTATTTATTTGCATTTGTTAACCAGATTGGTCTAGCTGGGTAAAAATTACCCTTTTTCAGTGGAGACCCGAGGGGAAAAGCCCCAGACATATAAATACATACGAATAGAGACAAATTAACAATATTACAGAGGAAAACAATATTATGGGTACAATGGATAAGAAAAACAAACCATGAAAGTTTGAGAATGAGTAAGGTAGGCCAGAGGCATGCATGCAAAAAATTTATGAAAAGGTGTTCTGAGCAAGATCTATGTGAATATTTTGTGTTTTCTTTCATTTGCACAGATATTTGAGAGTTTTACTGATATGCAGTGTGTAATAGAAGTCTGACTCAGTGAGCCTTATCCTGAACATATTGTAAGATTACTTTGAAAATAGGGTGATAATTTGAGCAGGAATGGCCATGAACTAAGCAGTCATTTGAAAACATAAATGTTGCTATTGCTTCTTATCACAGTAACAAATATAAAAGCCGTCAAAACTAGTTTTCTGTTTTGACATTGAGACTAAAAATATGAAATGAACTGTCATAAAAAATGACAATTTTAATTAAAATGCCATAGGGGTGACTTCCCTCAGTGCAAGTTAGTAGGGGGTGCAATGGGCAGTATAGAAGAGGTACTGATTGATCCCTGCATGCCAGTAGTATGATCACTGTTTGGTTGCTCCGAATGATTGTCAGTGCTTCCAGCTGCAAGCAGTATTGGTGATCTTTTAAGTAGCCATGAGTGCAGGAAATAAAATTGTTGAATTATTAAAATAATCTAATGCAAAATAAGTATTAGGTGCATGCACTGGAAGTACAGTGTTAAATGTAAAAGAATGTTAGTACAAAATGTTATGTCAATACACTTGTAACAAGTATCAAAGCAGTGTATTTACATAGAGCTAGAATTTATATTTGCAGTATGTGCATGTTGGAGAATCGGTATATAGTAGTAAGTACACGGTATATTAAGATATGATCATTAACCAGTGTCTGAAAAACTTGTTGGGCAGGCTGTCATAGATTCTGTATAACATAAGGTGTATATTTTCCCTCCTTAAGACAATTCCCTAGAGATATTTTTGGTCTCCAACTATTGCATTCCTCACCCTGAGTAGAAAACGTATACCCACATTTTAAGGAAGCTTAGTGTAGTGACTTTTTCTGGACTGCTAAACAGTGGAAAAATGCCATTAGAACCCTGTATTAGACTCGCATGTATGACAGGGCTATGTGTTAATTTCCTCTCTTTCTAAATTAAACTTTCAGAGAAGTTTGAAATTCATCTAGAAATTGCACAAGACTGCTCTTCTACCATAAAGTACTAAAATGCAGACCATTACATGCCATTTTGATGGTGTCAGAAAGGTTCTTTATTTTGAAGAAAAAAAATATTTGTACTAATGTAATGCCATCTCAGTAGAAAATTATCTTAGACAAGCATGGCATTCCTCAACTTGAACAAAAGTAATATACCTACATCTAGTGGAAACCTTTTATAATGTTGCACGTCCAACTGCAGTAGAGAAATGTCTATAAAAATCTGAATTTTCATGCCTGTTTTTAACAGATCTCGTCTCCTCCAATAGTAAAACCTTTAAAGAATTAGACTTTGAATGTTCAGGTAAATAATATTTAATGACTTAAATACTGCTTATTGTTTAAGTTGGCTAAGTCATTCATTTTATGGTTACAACAGACTGCTTTGGTGAATGTATATTTTCAGGAACAAAAGCAGTCTCCCTACTGTAAAGACAGATATTTTAATTTATGTAATGCAAACTCACCACAGATTTATTCTGAATATGGATTTAATTCCCTACCCTGAAAATAAATTGTGTATCAGCAACTGAATATCACAATGCACAGTGTGCTATGTACATATTCCATGCCATAAAAATTTTTTTTTATTATTACACATACATCTACCAGTGTCAATACCCCCTGTTCCCTCTTTGAACATGACTTTCTACCATTTCCAGAGTATTTTTTTTCCTACCTTATTGCACATTTTCTCTGTCCCTTCAGCTTACAAATCCTAATTGGGGCAGATGTTACTGTAATAAATTAAGAAAATAAATTAATTAATCTGCGAGTCTGGTTGGTACTAGACCCTGTAGCCATGTTTTAGATGACTGAGGTGCATTTTAGAACCCTTCCCAAATCCTTTTGTTCCAATAGTGGTCTGAACAAAAGTCATGACTAAGGAAAGACCTTCATTCTTCTTTTAATTTTTCTTGCATAAATTTAACACACACCAACTGGCAAAGAGTAATGGCTATCGAATGAATAAACCCACAGAAGCCATGGAGTTATAGATGTTCTAAGGTACATTTTAGAATTACTTTCCAACCTTTTGATCCAGTGATCCCTGAACGAAGAACATGATCAAATAAAGTAATTCTTTTTTTCTCTTCAAATAAGTAATAAATTGAGTCTGACAGAATAGTAGTACACAATAAAATAATTGAGGATAATTCTTCACATTTGTGAATAATACCTGCCTGCTTAGCTTCCCCTCAAAAAGATAATCAACTTCACTGTATTCCTCTAGTGTTAGATTGGGATGATGGCCCTAACTATCAACCTGTTAGCAAAAGAAATCTGGACAAAGCCAGAAATAATTTGGAGGAGTTAAAGAACAAAATGAGTGACAAATTTAAATTATTGCTCTTGTAAATTTACAACATTGTTAGAATAACAGGCTTTGGATTAGAATGCACTTTCTGAAGTACAGAAGTCTGAAACTCTAATCTGTCATTATTTAGTGACATCAGTTGCCAATGATTTGCCATAAACCACAAATGTTGTGATTACTAGACCAAAATGTAAGGTGAAAATTTGGAGAGTTGAGAGGTATGGTGAAGGCATAAAATACCACAGTCATAAGTGGCTGCTGCTAAACGTGCATGTAGCATACTTCCTCATCCCAGCCCCTCAAAGACAGCCACCTTCTATGTACCACCCCGATATCAGACTGGGTCAAAACTAAATGAACAAATGGAGTGGAGAACAGTAACATAGTTCAAGTAGTTAGGTATAAATCACAGCATGCCTCCTTATCCCTCCCCCCAAAACAACACCCCTATATATGTCTGAGATATTTTATTTTAAGGAAAGTGAAAATAATAATTACACTAAGACATTCCTTCTTGCTGCTTCTAAATAGTACATTGCTTCTAGACAATCTTTTGTGACCTTCAGTGCACTCCTCTGAGATTTGCCAATGGGGATGTTAACAATGATCATAGCTCCAGCACTATAGGTGACATTCTCTGCACACCTCAGAGGGTTGGTTGATTTTTTTTTTTTTAGAAAGTATGAAAGTATAGTGGTAATGCAGCAGTGACCTTATGTGCACATCTCTGTGCAGGGTTGCCTTTAGACTAGATGAAGTTACAATATCGTGCATGTCCATCAAAATAAAATCTGATATATGATTTAAAAGCAGACCCACACTAGCACTGCCCCTTAAAGGCAGGTATATCACAAGCTATACTGATTTTTTTCAGTCATGCACACACATACTGCCCCTGACGCATGATACACAAGTGCACACAAATGCATACATCATGCACGCTTACCTAGAGGCAAGTTGATGGAGCAACATTTCACTTCCACAGTATCTTTGGGATGTTGGAAAAAACCTGAACACATGGATAAATCCATACAGATATATGTGGGGGTATATAGACTCCAAGCAAAAGAATCAACAGCAAAGTACTCAACCAAAGCTTGCATCACTATACTGATGATCATTTACTTTCACACACACACACACACACACACACTTCTTCTCAGACTTCAAAAGATAATCACTTATGTGCAGTGCTCATGTTTGTGAAGGAAAGTAAAAGAAATGGTTAACTTGTTACTCTTAAATACAGTGCATCACCCACCCCACCTCATGCCAACAGACACACACACTAGCCAAAATAATGCTAGTTTTACAATGATTTTAGCAAGTACATTGATACAACTGTTGTCATGCCAGATCATTGGCTGCTTTTTAGCAGTGGTCAAACAGTAGCAGGGCTAAGTCACTTGTATCCACTGATGGCCTGTGTTACCTACCAGTTACAACCACTTTAATGTATGCATGTCAGATGTCAGATTCTAGTAAAAAATAAATATCACAGTAACAAAGCTCTCTTTCTGCACACAAATGCCTACTACTCTTGCAATAAGCCAAATCAGTGATGTTTCAACTGAGCTATTGACAAGAGGGTCAGTTACTTTCATCCACAGACAGCTTACACTCCCACCCTGCAGTTATACTCGCATCTATGTGCCCCTCAGACAACTGATTGATAAAAGTGATGGCTGTGTAATACTTTAATGCATGAAACAAAGTTGAACTTATTCAGAGTTGCTTCACACAAATCACAGTGATCCTGCAAAGCCAGAATGATGAGCAAACAGCAGTTAGTATTTTTTCTCCACAGACCGTCCAATTTGTAGTTAAGTTGCCTGATGTACCACTGCTGTCAAAAGAATGGTGTCTCGTCTCCTGAGTGAAAGCCCAGAATCAGTGACAAATTTTGTAATATTGCTCTTAATTACTTGCAGTGTTGATAGAATAAACATGTTTGCATAGCATGCACAAAAACTCAAATGTGTGTCCTTATTTATTAACTGCAATCCTCTAGGATTGACCAGAAAACCACAGATTTTACTATGAACAAACCAAAAAGTGCAAACTCAAGGACATTTGTAGCTGTCAGTTTAATAATAGAGGAAAGAAAGGTCAAAAATCAAGGATAATTTTAAGTATTGCTGTAATTCCCTTAGAACAGTAGCAGAACAGGCTTTACATCATGTATTTTCTGAGCAATAAGTAGGACAAAACTCGAATGTGTGCAGTTATTGACTAACTGTAATCCTTAGAGATTTATCAGATGAAACAGGACAAAAATATGAAGCTATAGTAGCAACATTCTGACACATTTCAGAAAGTAAAATTTGGGACCATCTACAAGTGATCAGTCTAACCTTGTACAAGGGTCCACCACTCTATATATTTGGTTGCTTGCTGCTGAGATTAAAAAAAAATTCCTGATGATCTGCTTTCACTCATCCTTATTGCGCTACCATCCACTGTGCATATCAGATTCTGTTATTTCAGTATCGACATGCTTTCTACGTCTTGTCATGTAACAGAAACAAGTGAAAAGATCCACAGGTGTGATTGGCCAAGTGCAGTGACATTCACAGCAGGAATATAAATCTGACTCTTTCCCAGTGGACAGGTGCAGTGACATTCATGGCAGGAGTATAAATTTGGCACCTCCCCCAGTGGACATTATTCAGGTATGGGCATTTTTCTACCTTTGAATTTGTTTCCCCTTCTATCTAAAGTAATAGGTGAATTTCTTAATTTTGAAAAATAGTTAAATGAGCACCACTCCTGTTTTTTTTTTGTTTTTGTTTTCAGATAGTCATCAAATAATGGCAATGTCTAGGGCAACAATCAACTTAGTTTACACTGATATTTAGTGTTGTGTACCAGTCAGTGTCAGACTTTATGTAACAATAGCCCAGTGTTTTTAGCATGTAGCCAATCAAGTCTTCACATGAATAGGGTCATTGTGTAAGGTCAGGTAACACCCCTCTTGTTGCCAGCTCACAGCCATTCACCATTAACTGATCCCATTATCAGCTGCGGATTTAATCTCCTGTTTATGATTTTGTACTCCTGGTGTGACCCTCTTCTCTCAATTCATGGGTCTTGTCTCACTTGTATCTACCGTTGTGCCAGTGACTAACAAATTTTTCAATGCCAGAGTTAGAAATGCTAGCCAGTTATTTTGGTTCATCCAGCAGTGAGCAAAAATGCAGAAAAATGAGATTCTTGTAACAAATAAGGTACTGACCAGTCAGCAGCAGGCAGAAAGTTGTGGACTTGACTGACAGCAGTCTGTTGCAAGATTCGCTCTATATCTGGTATTCATTAATCCTCAAGGCATAAATGTTGAAATTCTGTTCATTTGTTAGTTACTAGGACTGGTAAGAGTAGGAATACTCCAGTATTTTCCCTAATCTTTGCAAATGGCCATTGCAGCCAGCAACTCCAGATTTCTGATTTAATTCCATTACCGGAACTTAGAAAGGCATCATTTGGTTACAGGGGTGGGGAACAAGTTACTCTGCTGGTGCTTGTAAATCCTAAGAGAGACAACTAGTTACGTAAGAGAAACCAGCCAGATTACATTATAATTGACGCAACCAGATAGTGTGCTATTAAAAATGCATTAAAAACTCTGCATAATGACTTACTGCTGAAGCATAAATAGACAAACTAGTAAGTGCATTATGCAGAATGAATGTGATATGTCTCACTGTAATCTTAAGTCTTTCATACTTATCCACCTTGTCAGAACTCATGAAGCCATCAGCCTAATGATAGCTATCGATGTCTTTTTCCCAGTATGTCTGAGTTCCAAGCTGAGATACTAAATGACCATGTGCACATAAATGCTGATATTCTTACACAGTGTCATGACTGAACACTGAAGTGACTATAAGCAGACATAGTGATCAGTGAAATTTGTTTACCCTACAGTGGAAAGCGGTCTTCTTTGCTGGACTGTAAATTGACTAATAATTAGAATGCATGTTACCCAAAAATACTTGTAGCTGTTGACATGAAACTTCCTGTGGTACATGTTCATAAGGAGGTACTAGGCTATTGGCCCTAGGGCCTCTATAAGCCTAGCCAAAAATGTACCCTGGCTTTTGCCACCCAAGAAAATGATTTTCCTGTGCCCTTGTCGAGCAGAGCCACAGAAGTGATCCCGGGGTGAATTTCCTATCTCTTTCAGTCATCAAGATTTTTCTTGAAGAGTGCTAATGAGGAGCCTTGTTTGATATAGATAGGTAGTTTGTTCCAGAGTAAGGGAAGTCTCTGTGACAGGAATCTGTCCCTCCAGCATGTTCGGTTTATTTTGGTGAAAAGGTTTAGGTCCCTAGAGCTTGTAGCTTGGAGAGATTGGGATTTCTTTAAGTGGAGCATGTCCAACAGCTCAGAGTTTGACATAGCTTTGTGTGTTAGACAGACACTGCCTTTGAGTAGGCGATATGCGATGGAGTAAAGCTGGAGTTTTTTGAGACTGTCTGCGTAGGGCATCTGTTTGAGGTCAGTAATCCTCTTTGTGAGGTATTTCTGTGGCCTTTCCAGTTATAGATGTCTTGTGAGGTACATACCAAAAGGGATGCTGTATTCTATAATGGGTCTGAGTGACGAGTAGAAGGGGAACAATGACCCTTTTTTTTTTCTTCTTTCCTGGATGAGAAACCTTTTGTGATGAGGTGTAGAAGGATTTCCTGTCTACTGTGGTGATGTGATTATCAAAGGAGAGACTACTTTCCACCTGTCCCAAGGTCTCTTATCACACTTGCAGTGTTAGACTACTGCCTCTGTGGTAGTTCATGGGTACAGAGTTTTTACCAAAAGGGATGACAGTGCACTTTTTGGCACTGAGCTTGAGGCCATGGCTTTGACACCAGGCATCTGTCTCAGTGAGGTCTTTTTGTAGGATGTCCACATCGTTAGCAGTTTTGATTATGGCTCCTAGTTTGCAGTCATCTGCAAACTTCATTAGCCAAAGACCTTCTGTGTTAGCTTGCATTTCAGAGTAGTAGATACCAAAGAGGAGAGAACCCAAGACTGAACCCTGTGGTACTCCACTTGTCACTGGTCTGAAGTTGGATTTGGAGTCTGCTACTTTCACAGTGTTGGTTCTGTCAGTGAGCCAGTTGGCAACCCATCTTGTGAACCATCTTACTCTCCTCTACGGGTTTGGTGACTGCTTCAGAAAAGTCTATCAGGTTTAGGAGACATGATCTGCCTTTTACAAACTCGAACTGGGTGGGATCCAGAGTTTGGGGATTACCAGTGTCATTGTTTATAAGTTCCATGATGGTACATTCCATAGCCTTGCAGACCAGGCTCATCAGGCTAATGGGGCGGTAGTTCCCGGGGTCCGTGGTGGCTCTCCCTTTGTGGAGTGGGATAACTGTCGCTGTGCGCCATTCAGTGGGCACAGAGCCTGAGGTGAGGCTATGATTGAACATGGTACTTAGTGGAGTGCCAGTTCGTTCTGTAGTTCATGTAGAATGCAGCCTGGGATCTTGGCTGGTCCCATAGATGCTGTGTTCTTGGCTTTGGAGAGTGTGGTTTTTACCTGTGCAGCCGTGATTACAAGAACTTTGCATTCTTCTGGTATAGAGATGGGCCCTTTAGGGGGTCAGCACTGAATCTATTTGCTAGGATGTTGGCGATAGCAGTTGGTTCTGTATATTTAGTGCCATTGTGCTGTAACTCAGAGCAGAGTGTTGCCATTGCGATTCTTGACATAGCTATAGAATGCTTTGTGGTTGTCTTTAGAATCCGTGGCAATTTTGTTTTCATAACTAGTTTTGGAGGGTTTTGAGGTATCGCAGCTTTTTACTGAGGCTGACCAGGGAGTTCCTCCAATCATGGGATTTTACTCTTTTCTGCAACAGTTTCTTTCTTCTGTTGTAGAGTTTATGGCAGGGGACCACCAGATTGGCTTCCTTTTTTTGGAGGATAGCATCTTGGGTCGGTTAGGGATTGCATGATCCATGCAGTCATGTAAGTGCTTATAAAGTGCATTTTTGTAGGATTCAGCAGTCACACCTCTATTGTCCATCTGCATGGGTGTCGTGAAGATTTCCACTTCTGTCTTAAGCATGAAGTTGGCTTTGGAGAAATTTTTTACAGCGGTTTCCCTAATGGGGGTGGGGGTGGGATGTGAATGTCTAGGGTGATTAGCTTGTGGTTGAATCTGTCCAATGAGGAATTGACCTGTGCTGTGGAACACCGGTTGCCCATGTTGGTAATGAACAGGTGTAGGATATTGCTATCCCTGGTGGGGGTGTGGATGAGTTGACCCAAGGCGTTGGATTTTATGAATTCCAGAAAACATTGAGCAAAAGAATTGGTACATGAGTAGTTTTCCCAGTTAACGGTGGGGTAGTTGAAATTGCCCATTATTAGGGTGTTAGGTTGTACCATAATATTTTCCAGTGTATCAAGAAATAAGTGGGAATCCTGGGGCATGGTGGGGGCATCTGTAGCAAGCTACAGTTTGGATTGCGGTCTTGCCCAGAGTTAGTTGCACTTGGATTATCTCTGATGCATTATGCTGAGCAACTAGCCTGGAGGTGTGGATATCCTTAATGACTATGGACACGCCTCCGCCTTTTGTGTTTTGGTCCAGGTTAGGTGGCCAAAAGGTATGGTATGAATTATAGCCTGGTAATGCAGGGGTGCTGTCTGGAGCCTTGAACCTGGTCTCTGTCACTGTACAGATATCAGTGTTCTCCATTTTTAGGAGTGCTCAAGTGACTGCATTTTGAGGTTTAGACTTCTAGCATTGAGTAGCATTACCCTCAGATTTTGCTTGTTTGTACCTGTTATGGTGGTGAATTTGTCATTTGAATCTTGCCTAAAAAAGGCACTATAGGGGTGGTAAGAGCCTTAGCCAGTATCCAGAATCCCAAGGGCGACAGGTGCAGGCCATCTGTGGCAAAGTATCATGGTCTGTTGATCGTATCATCCCAGGCAGAAAGATACTGGATCCTCTTTGAATGACAGCAGAAGCTTAGCCAATTGTTGAAGTCAGTCATTTTGTCCTTGTACTGTGGTATCATTCTGGGTGATGGCAGAATGCTACTCAGGGCTAGGGTCATACCTGCCTGGGCTAGAAGATCAGACAGCTCCCCCATGTCTCTCTTCATGTAATCCAAGGAAGTATGTGTCAGGTCATTCACACCAACATGGACAATGACAGAGTCATATTTGTACTTGTTGTGGAGTGACGGAGTGCATGCGTTATGTGGCGGATCCTGGTACCACAGGCAGCTGACAGTAACTTTCTTCTCATTTAGCCTGGTGAGTGGAACATCCGTGTGCCTGACTATAGAGTCACCTATGAGTAGAGTGTTGGGTACGTTGTTATGCCTTATGAGTTGTGGTTGAGTGGTACACTGAGTTTGTGGGCTATGTCATTTGGGTTGTGGTGGGGGGTGGAGGTTGCTTGCATTTCTGCTTTGGAGGTCCCTGTTGCTTGGGCAATTTTTTATTGAGAGCCTCCATGAATGTATTTGAGTGTGTTGTGTTTCTGCATATGTGTTTTGGTGGACTATGTGATGAGTGTGGTGTGATGCAAGTGTTTACCTTCTCCTCTTGACTGTCTAGTCCAGTCGTGAGTGAAGAGTTTTGCTTTTAGTTTGGCTATATAAGTGCATCTCTCACTGGTTGTAGTGTTGGGTGGTAGGAGGAGAGGGTTATGTGTGTACATGAGACAATTGTTGCATTGCCCCAAGATGCCCAGATTTATCGGGTAGACAGGAGAAAACACCAGGAGGTGACCCTCAGACATGCCTGGATAGGTGCTTATTTATTAAGTACTAAATACGGTTTTCCTCTAGACAAGTGAGGAAAGTTGAGTGCTGTAGTAATTTGTAGCCTATTTAGTATTTACAAGTTCTGAACAAGTGCTGAGCTCAAAGGAACAGATTTGATTGCTAAAACTAAAAAAAATGGCTAGTTCTAAGTGCAGACTTTATGGCACCAGGAATAGTTTAACCCTAGCCAAACGGCAATGTGTAAAGTGTTTCTTTTAAGATAAGCTACATAGTGCTTACCACTCACACTGATAAGCTAGAAGGCTTCCCTCCAACACAGAACGGCTTGGGGTCTCAAACTTACAAACAATCCTGGATACAGCAAATCTGTATCTGGACTAGACTAACAGGAAAGGCAGGAAACAAGCTTAGAATTTTTTTTTATAAAATGGAAAGGGAGAAAGGAGGAGCAGAAGATTATTCAAGGTTAAGAAATTAAGTGGGTTGGTCTTCTCAAATGTTCTCCCTGTATTAGATAGAATGAGGTAATGACACTAGACTGGGAGGAGTGTCCCAGATCAGATTTACAGTATGGGTGGGCAATTGCAAGGCCACCAAGTATAAGAACAGGATACCAATAGGGAGGGTGGAAAACAAATATCAGAACAAACAAACCCAAACGGATTAATTTCCAGTTAATACCTCACACAGTGTGAAACTAGCTAGAAAAGTGTGCAGCAGACAACAGTGCTATAAATAACTTGTACAAATAAGCAAAAAACAGGATACTTAATGTTATATATCACAGATCAGAGTTTGCTCAGTTCCCTTCCTCTGATTAGCTTAGTGTGAAATGGCAGAAACACAAGTTAACTTCTTAAGCAACAGAAAGTTGAAACCTGAAACAACTTTAAAAAAAAATGCTCGAAAGAACCAATGAAGTGCTTACTCCAAGCTGTAGTCCAGGTAATCCCAATCAGCCAATGACCATAAACACATCCCTCTCACTGAAATGCAAGAATGGCTTTGGCTAAACTAAGATGGCCTGGAACATGTGCTCAGAGACACAGCCTCTACAGACAAACAACTAGGCCCAAATCTCAAGCCTGAATATGGACAATGCTGCAACTACTTACACTACTTGGGTAGGAAAAAAATGCAGAAATGTTTATCACAGCAGGAAAAGCAGCAGTGAGCCTTTAAATGAAAGTTTTAAGCAGGTAAAGGAGCAAAGAGACTCCAGAGAATGCTTTTTAACTGCAAACAAATAAGTTATAGGATACAGTCCTTGGCAGGAAATCAGAACAAACAAACCCAAACAGATGCTTAACAAATGTAAAAAATTTCCAGTTAATACCTCAAGCATAGGGAAATTAGCTAGAAAAGTATGCAGCAGACAATAAAAGTGCTATAAATAACTCATAAAAATAAGCAAAAAACATGATAATTAATGTTATACATCACAGATCAGAGTTTGCTCAATGCCCTTCCTCCGATTAGCTCAGTGTGAAATACAGGGTTTGATTCCCTCAGTTTTCATGTGTCTACTGTGAGATCATGAGCAAGTCACTTAACCAGACAGCACTTTGGAGCAATTGGGGAATTTAGCTAGGCTAATTAATAGTTTCCTGGACTGGATACCTAGTAACTACCTATGAACCTTGAACATGAAACTGCACTGTCAGTTATTCCTGTGTTGAAAGGACAATGGAGTCCTAGCATTTGTTGAAGTCCACTTAACTGTAAACAGACAAAAGATATGAAGTTAGTTGTAGTAGTATTAGTTTCATTTTAGAGAATGTAACACACCTGGCTTAAACATTAGTGACAAACATCTAGCTTCTCACACAAGGTCCCCCAAAAGTGAAATGCTAAATCTTGTATTAGTTCTGGTTAGTTATTGCAGAGTTGATATAGTAATTAGCGGGGGGCGGAGGGCACTGGCAGTCTTTCCCCCTGCAAAAAACATGAGGGTGTGTGTGTTTCATTTTCATTGGTTTGTGTTTCGATCCTTTGGACTGATGTCTTTTCTTTTGATGTATTTGTACTTTTGATATTTAGAAGTACATCCATATAGCTATATCCCAAACATTGAAAGTAAAAGTATGTTGAGAGATGTCATTCAAATAAAATGCAAGTTTAACACCTACTGAATGTTTGTCAAATTGCTTCTGTCTGTGAATTCATATTGATGCACATATGACATACTTTTCAAATGCTTTTCTGTGGTTTTAGTTGCTTTAAGTGATATCTGAACTAATAAAAAAATCTACATAAGTAAAATGTAAAAAAAAAAAAATACACTTAAAACAAATGGATGCATGCTGTTTCTGACTAGTGGTAGGACAAGTTTTTCCTGGATGACAGTAGATCTTTTACTTTGTGTAGACTACATTTTGTCATTAACAAAATACAAAATAAATTCTATTATGACGGAGAGAGTAAATCCAATCTAAGTTTGGAAATTAGTTATCCATTTTGACAGGAGGTGATCACACATAACTCGCTGCTGGAGCAGTTGCAGAGTATATGTCGGCAGCCACTAGTGTAACCCCAACATCCGCAAACCTCTCAATTTTACTAAACTGAGCACTGCACATTGAATGGAATAGTAGGTACCTTACTTTTACAAAGAAAACATACCTGAATGGAATTCTTCCTGGGAACTGGCTTGACCACACTGTTTTTTGGGAATGCATTTGTCTTTCCATATAGCTTAGAGACATAAGTTTTACTTTTTTTCTTTTTCTACCAGCTCTTTTCTCCAGGAGAAAGAGGTTACCACTGTCGCTCACTCTGTGAGACCTAGTGAAGAAAGGCAGGAACTGAACTTACTTTACAGTAGTCTCCCTAATAAGTGATGCACACGGAGCTAACTGCAGTTGTATGTTAGTGTGCTCCCTGATACATGTAACCCTAAACACAGTATGTATAAACACACAACCACAGCTAGTGTAATATTTTCTGATCATTAACCTAAAGAAATGAATCCCTTTTGAAAATACTAAAATATTTATGCCCATGTGAAATCTGCACTGGGTATCAAGTTTGCTTCCTTGTTTGTGAATGTATTGGAGGGATCTTGTTGGAACAGCCCCACCAGGGCTGAGATGCCTGCACTTACAACTTGGGAGTGTGGTGATCCAAGCCTACCAAGGAGTGTATATATTACCATACATCTGCAATTAAATTTAGAATATGACCATTTACATTCAGTCCAATATTGTGGGCATTACACTGCACCTTTTAGCCAGTGTGTAGAGGTGGGGATTTCAGGCCTTCTCCTAATCCACACTGACAGCCATGATATCTGGCTTTAGTCTTTCTCTGTCAGACCCTAGGATAACCATGGACTGGGAAGAATGAATGAATGAACTTGTACAGGACAAACCAAACTGTATTAAAAATGCATGCTTTAAGCACAAACTATGCATGTTATATTAACAATAACCCATGATTGCATAGTGGAAGTATTTGTAGGAGTTGCTTAGTCTTGGCAAGAGTATTTTCTCACTTTGACTTTGCTTTCAAGACAAAACCTGCCAGTCTCCTGGTAACCCTTGTTCCCCCTATAGATTGCTGTGGTCTAAGTACTACTAGATTTTAGAAATTTGTATTATGTTAGAGAAAAAAAAATAAAATCTCGGTTCTGTGTTTTAATCAGAATGTAGCAGGTCCAACAACCATGTGTAGAATGACCAAACTATTTCAAAAATACTATCCAGCAAACAAAACTGTGTAGTAATGCAGTTAGCCATTAGAGTTGTGGTTGGGGGAGTTGTAGATTCCCAACTACTCATGTACATGCATTGATGCACATATCTCTGAAGATTTTTTTTTTCCATTCGTAAATCATGCTGTGGTTCTCAGTGCAGCAATGTGAAATGAAGACAAAAAACTGTTCATGCCATGAAGTGACTGAGGAAGACATGTTTGTAATTGAGTGAAATCAGGCTGATTTAAAGTGTATTAACAGAGCTAATTAAAAGAGAATGAGAAATATTTTATTCAGAAGGTCCAGACCAGTTTGCATTTTTATTAATGATTATCAGTTAGTTTTCAGCCCTTGGATGTAACTGCCCATTAGGTATGATTGATATATTTTATCTGGAAGATGCATGCTGAAGAAAGAGAAAGGACATTACAAATGTTTTCCATCTTTGATTAGATGTTTCTGCTTGAAAAGTGTAACATAATAGTAAAAGGTTATCCTTTCCACAAGTAGAGCAGTTAAAAACGAAACTACGTATTTTGTTTAAAGCAGTTGTCTTTATTTGCTAAAGTGGTACAACACTGATCTTTACATGTTCGTTTGCATTTTATTTCTAAATAAATTCATGTGGTCTGCCATTATTTATTGAAAGTGCATGATCTTGATACATCAGTCGTATTGAGGAATCAGTTTTTTGTGTCCATTGGTGATCTCGCCAAAAAGTGCATTAAAATATCTGTCTGAGCCATCAGCTACATTAATAATGAGAAGTTTAGTGTGTGCTTTTAACATTCTCTTAAGTCTGTGGTTTAACTAAAATTAGGCATTTTCTACTTTAATTGAAGTTTCAGTATGTAGCATAATGTTCAGGTTGTCATATGTATCTCTTTTCTTTTCAGTCAAACCCTTTGTCAAAAAAGTAAAAGATTTACGTCTTCACAGGGATGACTTTGAAATCCTTAAGGTCATAGGTCGTGGTGCCTTTGGAGAGGTAAGGGCTTTTTTTTTTTTTTTTTTTTTTTTTTTTTTTTTTTTAAGTTTGGTGTAGTGAGCCCTTTCATTAAAAACATTAAGGAAAAGAAATCAGAAGTATTTTATCTATGTACTACATACATACACAGATGCGCACACACTGTGTAGCGCACATCTTGCATGTATGTATAGAAATGTATGTACCTGTAAGATGTATGTATTGAAATGTGTGTATAATGAAGAAATAGATTATAAGCGAGCGTGCGTATACTAGTGACACTTTGGAAGCTAAAGTTCAAGTATCTGTATTGTACAGTGCAACCACCAAAATTTTCTTTTAATTTTGTATAAAGGACCCACTTTAATGTATGGTCATTGTACAGTGCAGCTAATTCATTGTTTTAAATCTAGAGATCTCTCATATTAAGTTATAAATCCTTTTGTGTTAGTAAATGTTTTGCGCACTTTCATAATAACTTTGCATATGTAACCATAGAGCTTTTCTCTGTGGTATCAATTGAAAAAGGAGCTTATTCTCCAGTGAAATCTAAATAAGTAACTACATAAATAATGGGAGTGTCTGGTCTGAAACTGCAGGCTCACATACATGAAATAAGCCTGTTTGCATTTCCACTTTAGTCTGAAATCTTGGGCTATTGAAACCCTAAGTTAGGCCCCTTATAATTTTCAATTCCATATCCACTAGACACAATCCAGCAATGAGTACAGTTGATGCAGGGTATGGCTAAGCTACCAAGCGAAGAGCGAGAGTCAAACATTGACACATGGAAACCAAACACTTAATTTTACATTAGTTTACTGACCTTAGGGTCCTTGAGTGCATTCATGCACGACATATGTGAATATGGTAAGCAGTGTTGTGCAAGTAAAATAAATGACATATGAATTCAATGGAAAACGCCTAACACAAAGAGCAGTCAAGGTGTGGCTGAAGTGTGTGAACAACAGGACTCAGGGTGATGCAACAGGTCCTGTGCAACACTTGGAAAAACAGGAGAAAATGGGCTTGACAAAGTATGTTACAATGCTTCTTAATATTAAGTACATTAACATACCATACCATACTTAGTAAGACTGTACAGTTGGTGGAGAAAATAGATGAGCTGACATTCTTGAGTTTGTGCTGTGCATTTTTTACCATTGTACAAAATGCAGACGTATGTGTAATATATTGTGAATGGAACATTTTTTACAGGCATTTATGCTTGTCTCTTTGGCATTGCATGTGTTCATTTTAGTCACCCTGCTGTTTTCTAGTCCAACATTTGTGGAATTTGCCAGGGTAGATATTCATATTAGTGGATGGTCAGAAGACTGCCTGTTTTTAGTAGCAATAAGCATTTCTAAAGAAGCTATATGCATCATTTCACAAGAGATTATTACTAGGCAGCTAGTAAACTGGGAAACTATGCAAATGGGGCAAAACATACACAGATAACTAACAAATGAATAAATTGGCAAGAGAGTATCATTGATGCAATTTTATATAGTCAACTGTGGGTAAGTGTGCTGAAAATGGAATGGAGCAGGAAAAGACACTGCAGAAAGGAAATATTTTGTACATTAAACACATCACCACTGCAATTTTGACCTGGGAAAAAATACAGAAATGATTATATGCAGTGAAAAGCTATGAATTTCTTTAGACACTTACTGAAACCCACAGCCACCAAAGTTGATAGATTAAAGGATAACTTGGAAAACAGTACTATGGTAGTTGTGATGTGTACTGAAAAAAAGAAATAGAGGGATATTGTATAGGTTCATATAAAGTTACTAAGCTTCTGGTCCATGAGACCATTGGGGAGTCTAGCCCCAATTGCTGGAAAATAGGAAAATGAGGATGGAAAGATTCAAACCATTTACTCTGTCAACACTAGAAGCAAACCTTTAATTCTGTGCACTTACTGCCAGATATATCCCAAGTTCAGTTAGAGGAACAGAAATGGGTTTACTGCATGCCTCAATTCACTGATGGTTATAACCATCAGAAGTGCAGTTTCCTGCAAAAGTAGAGTAATTTTGAAGTCTTACACAGTCCAGCACATATAGTACTTGTCATTGTCAAGGATTCAGTTTTGCTGAGGAGTAAAAAGAAAAAAAAAACAAAGCCAGAAGAAAATCTATGCCGCAAAACTTATCTGGAGTTAAGGAACAGAAAGTTGGTAATATTTGGCTGTAGAATTGCAGAACAGTGTAATAAGGAGAAAAAGAACATAACAGTTAAAAGAAAAAAAAAATGCAACTGACAGAATTTCCTAGAATATTTAACCCCCCACCCCACCCCCGGAAAAGAAAAACGCTTTCCACTCCAGGGATCTGGGATGACAATTATTTTCCATTCCCTTAATTTAACCTTGTCATTATCAAGGAGTAAGGTTTGTAAAGTGTACTTGAATCACTGTACAAATAGAATAGTAAAGAAAAGATGGAAAATATGTTATCACATATGAATCACTGTACAAATAGAATAGTAAAGAAAAGATGGAAAATATGTTATAAGGCATCTGTGCCTCAGAAAAAAAAAATAGGCAGCCAAAGTTAAGGAAGAGAAAGTTCATATTTTGGTTTGAGACTTGCTTAGTAAAGGAAAACCAAGGACATGACAGTAGTTATATAACAAATGAAAATGAAACATTTTTCTGCAACATCCAGGTTAAAAAACAAGTAAATAAGAATAATTTCACTGCAGGCACCGGGAACAGAATTATTCTCAAATCTCTCCCTATCCTTTCCTGTAACAGTTGTCACTTAAACATGAAACTGCAAGAATCTCTAAGTGCAGTGACAGTTTTGTCACTTCAGAAGTAGTGTGAGGAAGGGGACTGTCAATTCATCTTGGACTCGAAAAGGATACTTTGAACAAAGGCTGTCAATTTAGGTACTTTTTTTGTTGCAGCTATAGAACGCCTCATTATAATGTAAAACATGCTCGAGACCAACATAAATGAGGGCCATTCCTGGAAAAAAAAGCAGCAGTCCTTTTACAGAAGGTGTACAAGATGTTACTTTGTCTAGCATGAGTCTGATAAAGCAGACTTGAAATGGATTATGGGATTTATCTATGAATTCCACTGTATGTTGTAAGACCACCCTTGAAGGGGCATAACCTTAGCAGTGCTCCAAGATTCACGATCTTAGCATGGAGCTAAGCTTGGGTTGAACAGTTTAAGAAGGTTCAGTTAGTCTGTCTGATGCTGTTTTACACTGTCTTGACTCTTGGAAGAAGTCTTTTTTTTTTTTTTTTGTCAAGAAGTTAAGAACAGGTTCTTAAGTGATGATAGGGAGTGTGAGTGATCCTGGGATAAGTGATGATGGAATAGTTGTTTTTAATTTGTGTTTGCTATGTCATTTGAATTCGAGTGAAGCATTTCTTTAAGGAGAAGTTCAGAGCATTGTGTTGTTCCTTAGTTTTCTACCATAGTTGAAGGATTTGTAGTTATCTTTTGCTTGAGAAGGTAATCTCTGTTCCTGATTTACTTTATTGGTCCTTCTAGTGCTTATCAGTTTCCTGGTAATGTTTTTGTACTTTGTTCTCTAGAGTCCTTGCCTTAACCTGCCATTAAAATATTTTTTTCTTTTATTACAGAGTTTGTGTTTGTTGACTGTTTTTATGATTTTTCTTAATCTCTTATGCATTTATCTTCCTGCAGACTATACAGTTTTAAAATATTTTCTAGTTTATCTAGAAGGTTGTGCTTTTTTGTGGTTTGTAACTTACTGTCATTAGTAATGCTAATACTGGGCAGTAGTACCATTGGGGATGGGGGACTTTAATATTAATGGCAAAACAAATAGAATTCTTAATTCCAATGCAGTGTCATCTTAGTAAAGTAATATTCCAGGCCATTTATTGTACTCTTCATACTCAATGGATGCTCGAGGCAAAACCCACAATGGAAACAAACTGCAATCCAAAATGTCAGAACATGAAAGTGAGGGCCTGTGAACTGATTGAGCTGGTCCTTGTGTATAAAAGTCAATGCCTCAGTCACCTTTGCAATTTTATTATGAAACATTCAGCAATAACAATGGGCTGTATGGCTACAGTAAAAAAGTTTGCTGTTGTACACTGACAGGTTTCAGCATGCAGCTCTATGCTAATTTGAAGTCATTACTTTAGTTGCTCCAAACTATGGCATGTTGCAAGGAAAATATGTACATTTTTTCTGGTAAAATATATAAATGTTCTATATGTAGTAAGTCAGTAAAGGAGTATTCTGGGCAGGTAATGCACTGTGCATGCTATAAGTTGAGCACAGTGCCTCAAAACCAGGTACTGTATAATGCAAAATGTCAGACTGTGGCAGTTAAGTCTTCTGAATCCGTGAACCAGTAGATGTGATGACCAAGTATAAAAAGGTCATATCTTAGTCCTCTCATAAGATTTCATTAAGAACTTTTCAGTCCGTAACAGCATGATCTTCAGCTACAGAAATAGGTTGTTGCTGTTGTTTCTTTTGGCTTTTTGTTAGGGGACGCCACAACAGATTTTTACGTACCGAGTTGCCAGCCCTGACGCACAACCTTCAACGAAGGTACACCCATTCACGCATGTCTCCATGCAGAAGACGCTCTAGCTGAGAATCGAACTGGACAGCGTCTTACTGTGAGGTGACAACGTTATGATTCCTATTTCCTCTAAGGGTCTTACTGAGCACAGTACTGAATTTGAACCTACCACTTCAGATGTCTGAAACTGACATTGGTTTTAAAGATTTTCTTTGTTTCTGACTTCTAATTTAACCTTTCTCCCTCCATCTTTCAAAACCCTTCTGAAAGACTTCCTAGTCAGTCTCTTTTCTTGCTCAACACCAGGATAAATTATATCCTTAAATGTGAACAATACCTATTCATACCTTACATTTCCTTACTCTCCTTCTTTCACTCAATCCCTTCCTTCTATCAATTTCTCTCCCCTAGCTTTCTTACCATAAGACTGCTTTTCTCTCACTTCATCATGCAATTCCTGTTTGAATTATACCATCTTTCTTTTAATTTCTGTATAAACTGGCTAAAACTTCTGTGTCATAGTCATGTAATTGTATCTGTTAAGCAATGTTTTTATATCATGTCTAATTTGGTATAATTAAACTGCATTTTTTGTATTGCTTTTAAAGACATTTTTCTTAATGATTTGTGGTATGGTGTAGCTTTTCTCCCCAGCCCGCTGCTGAAAATAAGTTCCTAGCCAGTCGGACTTTCCCGGTAAACAAATGTCATTAAATAAATAAATAAACCATTTTGTATATTAATGATAGAAGCAAAAATGACCACTCTCTTCTCTGATCATGCAGGGACAGCAAAAAGCTTTTGAAAAAAGTGAGCATCCCATGTTTTTGTATGATAGTAGTAAAAAAAAAAAAAAAAAAAAATCAGAGAAAGAAAAAGTGATGCAGTTTACAGCATTCCTAAAGGCATACATGCCTGGAGGCACTGCAGGTGTTGTAGATTTGGGTCCTACAGTCCATATGGATTTCAAAATTACACCAGAACTATAGGATCTGCACAGCATTTTGATTTCTAATCGACCTGTGTAGCATACTTTGCTCATTGTGAAATACCTAGCATTTTACATGGGTTCAAAAAGGAAGCTTTGGCAGATAGTATGAATATGCTGTAAAATCAGAAAAAAGTTTTGTTCAGAACTTCAGACATGCTGCTGGTTGTGGCAGTAGTAGTTTAAAAATATATACCCTAGGGCTTCAGCAACACCATTGATATTAAATGGGATTTAAAACAGAGTGCACCTAAATTGTGATGATATGTTAACAGACATTTTTATAGATTAACTTTATGCGTGGGACTTGCATTTTATATTTAAACGAGTAATTTAATACATTAAGTCTCTTTTAAAGACCTATGCACTTATTTTAAAATTAGAGTTAGTGTTTCTTTTATGTGAAAAAGGATTATAGGAAGCAGCCAGTGAAGAAGTTTTTGCTTGGCTATATACAGGATGTACCAGTTAAATCACTAGTGAATGCATAATGGTACTTAAGTGGTTACATAACTGTGTGGGGTAATAGGGTTGCCACCTATTTTTCTTTCTGGACTATCTAAGTTCAACAAAGTGTTCAGTACTCCAGAAAACATTGCTCAAACTCTGGTATCTGCAGATTTACTATGCTTAATTTTTTTTTAATACAGAAAAGCATAGTAAGTCAGCAGATTTACTATGCTTTAAAAATGCACAGCAAAGTAGGAAAAGCAGACATTCCTCTTCCCCCATGACTTGACTGATGTCATGAAATTGGTGGAAAGTGAGTGGGGTGAGGGGAGGGGGTGGGCAGAGTTAGGGTAAGTCTGAGGGGGGTATGTCTTTGGTCTGATTTTGGCCACAATGAAAAGTAGTAACCCTAGGGGTAAGGTAGGTTTTTCTTTTCCCACTGTGGTGCAGTCCAAGTATATTTAAAGATAAGGGGTGTGGGTATGCAACCCCTCCTTGTGAGGGTGCAGATGCATCTAGACTCAGTTGGTTGTGTACGATGATTTGAGTCCCCATCAGATTTGTATTAAATTAAGAGAGGGCATCCCCAAATGTTACCAAAACTTTAATAAAGCACCCGCATAAACCCATGAGCAGAGCTATCTTCCCTCAAATGAAATAAAACCTTAAAACAGAAGCAGGTTTTACACGTACTGTACTCCATCAGGAAAGCATGTACATGACAGTAGTCTTTCTAGTCTTTTTACTTTTGACATACCATTGCAGAAACCAGTAAAAATACCAGCTTAGTTAACCAGAAAAATATATATTTAACCCTTTTTAAGCTGTTTTACAGTAACTATAGCTATATGCCATCCTGTGGTACAGTTTGGGTTTACCAGCATATCCTGCTATTAACCATACTTCTCAACTGTACAGATTTTTGAAGAATGTCCAGATTTCTGCCTCATATTTTTGTTCTTTTTTTCATAAAACTCTGATTTTTCTGGCAGATAATTTAGGGACGAAGTCAGAAAATGACATATATTTGACTTTCAGACTTCATACCCATCTGCTGATGCAAAATCTGCTATTTTACCAACTTAGTAAGTTTGTAAGAGCAATGTTTTAAAACTTGTCCCACTTTTGGGGTTTTGTCCTCCATTATTTGACTTTGTGCAGATTTTTGAGCCAGGATGTTGAGAGGCATGCTGTTAACCCACAAAGAATTCATGCTCATGGGCAGAACACATTACCTACCTAACTTTGTCCTTCGACAAGCAGCAGTAATTTCATTACAAACCTACAACAGGATGTTTATAACCCTTCACAGCCATTTATGTGATGTCTTCACTGCTCATATCAATATAGATTCTGGATTATCCCAGATTTCTGCATTTGGACCACTGTTATTCTTTGTGCATCATTTTTTCTCTGTTTTCAGTGCACATCTGTGTATAAACATTTCAGGTATATTTTCTGCACTTTACAGTACAGCAGCTGTAAGTTCCTAAATGTTTTACATTTCACTGTGCTACTGCTCACTAGAACAGTTCCATATTTTACATATTTGCACTCCCACATTTTTAAACGCAGACTTTTATCATAATTTATGATTTTAATATTTCCATTAGAAATGTCCACCTTACTGTAACCTTGAGGATCTGTCTGTGAACAACTTCATGCTCTTGAAAACTCATTTTAGTTCAGTAATGCCACCTATCCATCTTACTCTGTTCCCCCTTCTTTTGTCTTCAGTCTTTGCCATCATCAGTCTCTTGTCTAGTGTATCCTTTCTTTGCATTATATTGACAAAAAGTATTTGAATTTATTTTACTGTCAGACTTTCTAATGAATAATTTATTTCCTGAAGTACTAACAGATTTGATTGTTTTGTACACAGAATGTTTCCAACAAAGCCACAGTCCAAAATAATTTTTTCCAGTACACACACTTAACAGTCTGCATGTCACAGCCATAGGGTATTACAGGGAAACTATTGCTTTGGTTGTGTGGACATTTGCTGACAGTATGGTGTCTTTGCTGTTTAACATCTTATTCAGACTTGCCATGGCTTTCCTATCAAGAAGTAAGTGTCTGTGATCACCATCTATAAAAAGATATATATAGACATACTTGCCCAGCAAAGGAATAGCACAAGTTCCCTCTTGGGGGAAAAATTTTCATTTTAAAAAATGTTTAATTACACTTTCCTGTTCAGGAAAGTTATTTAAAGCTAAGAGACTGTGTTTTAATGGAGTGTCACAAGACTGTATTATACTTTGAAACAAGAGCACTCTTTTTTCCTGTCTTAGTTGTTTACAGTAATTGAAACCCATTTTTTTCTGAGGAGAAATTTTGTTTTACTTTCTGCGGCTTGCAAAGTGTTTTAAAGTGCTTTCTAGTGTGTTTTTGTGTGAGAAAAGTGACTTTTAAAAACTCCAGTTTTACTGGCTTTTGCTGCTCGTTTTCCCTAGGAAAGACTCACCAGTTTAGCTGGACCTCTGAACGGGCTGTCAGTCCCATAGCTGGTCCTTCTTCCAGCCACAGAAAGAAAAACAAGCAAACAGTCTTTGCCACCGCAGCCACGGGTGGGTGGCTCTGCTGTCACCATTTGTTGTACCTCAGACCACTCATCTTTTACGCTGAATCCCTCTGGAGTAGCACTTACAGCAACTATGAAGGGTTAGCCATGTCCTCTGTGGCTGTTGATCCCCTCGGTGGACAAGGGAGAGCCACTCTTGTTTGTCCTGGGAGGTGATACAGGGAAGGCTTCTGTGTTTTGTCAGAATGTTTGACTGTCTCTGAGGAAGCTGCTACTGCAATTAATACCCTGTTGGCCCCACTTTTCTGTAAAAAAAAAGCAGAAAACTAAACATGTCTGCTCCTCCTCAAATTTCCTTAGACAGGAGTAATTTACTGGGTCTGACTTGTTTAATTCAGGTTCTTGATCCTTCTTGTAAAGTAGTTTCTAGGGAAAAAAATAGGGATACCTGTTTTCCTGAAGTCTGAATCTCGATAGGAAGATGAAGGAACAAATACAAGGTTTTCTCCTCAGATTTTTAATTCAGAATCAGAGGAGAACTCTCTAATTCTGCTTGTGTGAGTTTCTCTTTATCCAAGAATATTTCCAGAATGTGCCTGCGTTTTCAGTGGGAGAACACTGATGTTTCTCAGCCCGACAGGAAAGAAAATACCGTGAGCTGTTACAGAAGGATTTTCCAGAACCTTCGCCCATTTTCCAGGTTCTGTCCACTTTGGAGGATGTGTTTGGGTGTCTTTGCCTTTCTTTCCACAAAACTCTCAAATCGCTTCTCTCAGTTCCCATACTCTTAAGCACTTTTCCCATGCTGAGCCATGTATTACCACATTCAGTTTCATGCTTTTCCAAAAGTGCAGCAAAAAATGTCTGTGATACAGTGCTTTTCCAGGAAGAGGTTAAACTGTTTTACTTTCAACATCAGTAACATGGTTCATTTTTAGCACAGACTTGCACAACACCTCCTGATGTATAATGCAATGCAAAAACATAAATTTCTGTTCTGTGGTCATTTCAGTCACTTTATCTTGCATCCGCTTCAAAAGTCTGTTTTTTCCTGTCAGAGTTGGACAACTATCTGTTGTAACACCTGCCAGTTTGTCCTATTTCAGACCCAGCTTGTCCAAGCATGCATTTACCTCTGAGCAAATTTCTCCCTGCCATCATCCCTTTCATTGACTGCATTGCTGCCAGCTCCTCGGTAATCTCGGTCTTTTGTTATCCCATGTACAAAGATGAGTAACTGGCCTGTATTGTAGACATCAAGGCCTTCAGCCAGAGCCAAGGAGAAAAAGTCAAAATTGTCTGCTTTGTTTTGCAGCTGAAGCTCCAGATTTCCTGTAATGTCCTTGATCCTTCTCATTATGGTTCGCCCGGAGAGAGGCACATTTTAAAATGCTTCTTTTTTGTCAGGGCATATTAGCACTGCAGCGTCCACCAAACATGCTCTGATGAACTCCCCATCACAGAATGGCTTACTTCTTTTTGCAATTTTGTGGGATATCACAAAGCTGGTCTTGACTGCTCCATCCCTTTATATGTAAAGCTTGATAAAAAGTCCTTGTTGCTTTTCCAGCTTAGCTAGCAAAGCTTCACATGTCCACGCCCACTCTGCATCAGTCAAGTTATTATATTTCTCTGCATGTTTAGTCTCATAATGATGATTCAAATTGTAATTCTTAAACACAGCAATCTTCTCCACAAACTAAGCACACTGCTTTACCTTTGACTTCAGTAAGTAAATACAGAAGTCCACATCTTGTTCTTGTTAAAAGCTCTACATTCTTTATCAATCTTTCCCCTTTTTCATGTGAGCTGACATTTTATTTCTAAAATATTCCAAACTTAATTTTAATCCGCTCTTGTCCAAGCCAAGTGTGCAGCCCTGTAAATTATAATAATAAATAACTTAATGTCCCAATAAAGTACACAAAAAGTTCCTTTGGAATAACAATCCCTGGACTAAATCATAACATGTATGCTGTACCAAAACATATGAAGGCACTTTGCCCAGTCAGAAGCCTTTTTGGAGAACTATGGAGGGGATAGATAAATTGTTCTGTTTAACTCACTAATATGCTGCTTTTAAAACTGAAAAGTAGTGATTCTTCACCTGTCAGTGGCATTACTGTCCAGAAATATAGAGCAGGATTTGTCCTGGCCGCCTTGCAGTGTATCCTACAAGCCATCTGCCCATTACTTGTGATGGGAATACTTTTACATGGTAATTTCCTAGTCATTTAATGAATTCCTTCAGAAGTGATCCTTATGAGGGCGTGGCCAAGGATGAAGACAGGATAGCAGCAGATTTCTTCAGCTCCACCAATTTCATTACACTGATAGGAATTAATTACTTAAATTAATTTTTGAAGTAATTTTCTTTCTAAATATGTTTGTTTTATATAGTTCTTGAACTATATCTAAAAAAGAAAGGAAATTTTAACAATATTCCTGTCAGAAATCACTTTGGAAATTTTCCTGTCAGTTTGTCAGTCTGAAATGAGTTCCAGTAAGACAAATTCTCAAGACTCCAGCATCAAGAAAGAACTTCAGTCTCTGATAACTATAATCCAGCAACTTACTGCTAAGATGGATAAAATGGATACTAAAATTGATACCTTCATAGAAAAAACTACAAAACAAATAGACTTGTTACATATAGACCTGCAACAACAGAAGATCCAGATGACAGGCATAGAAGAAGCTGTGAATGACATGGAAAATAGAATCCAAGAAGAGGAAATCAACATTGAGTTTCTGCTGAAACAAAATACACATTTACAAACAAAGCTGGATGACCTGGAAAATAGATCTAGGCGCAATAACATTAGGATTTTTGGACTGCCAGAAAATATTGAAGGTAACAATATTACTTCTTTTTAACAACATGGCTCCCTAAAACTTTAGACTTACCAGAAGCATTCTCTTTGGTATCGAAGAGCACATAGATCTATAGCTAATACTAACTCTAACAAAAACTATCCTAGATCAGTTATAGTTAGATTTCTATCATCTTTGATAAAGAGATGGTTCTTAAATCTGCTTGGGCTAAAGCTCCTGTTAAGATTAATGAGACAACTGTGCGTTTTGACAATGACTATTCTTCCTTGGTAATAGCTAAAAGAAAAGTTTTTCTGCCACTAATAAGGGAGCTTAAAAAGCACAGTTTAAAACATACCTTCTGTTTCCTGCCAAGCTAAAAATCTTCCTTCCTGATGGTCCTAAATTTTTGATGACTTAGACTCTGCTTTACTGTTTATCAAAAAAATAAGATTTTGGATAAAATAGAGGAAATGGAATGGGCTAGTCCTTCATTGAAGAGACTGGCAACTGAAACTTCGTGGAAGACTTCAGAGAAGAAGAAGAGACTAAAAACAAATGATTTGTTCTATGTTTTTTTTCTTTTTTCTCTCATCATTTTACTTCATTATTAATCTTTTAAATATAGTTCCTGCATTTCCAGAAAGCCACAAATATTCTGAAAAGATTTAATCAAAGTTATTCTCTGTGTGCAAAGAAATGTTTTGTTTCATAACCAGTCAAAATATCTGAGGAACTAATAACAAGCTATTATTCAATTTGTTTCTCTTTCTGAAAAGAGAAGTAAGGTCAGTAATTTGATACATTTTTTTCTTTTTTTCTCCTTTTCTTCTTTTCTTTGTTTAAACAATGACATTCTATTTAGATTATGTAGTGGGTAAAGGGTGGGGAGGGCAGGAGAGAAGAGTAATGAAAATATGATAAATGGAATAATAACATATTTATTCCTTGTAAAAAGTTTATATGTTCTTCAAATGCTATTCCTAATTATACTTTCTTGATTATACTGCTTATGCTTGTTTGTAAATAATCTGTCATGCTTTAACTAATAATAATTAGAACTAAATAATAGTAAATAATGTTTTATTTTTAACTCTATTAATATAAACAGTAAGTAATATTCCATTGTATATACTTCTTATAGCTTTCTCTTACATTTTTTTTATTTCTGCTTTACACTCTTTTATTTTCTACTCTCTTTTTCTTTCTCTTTATTTTTTTTTCATATTAATATATAGAAATGCTTCTGATCATATAGACAGTAAATAATAAGATTTGCATAAAAATTGAGTTGGGACAAAAATATTGAGTTTTATTACTTATGAATAACTTTGGGCTTAATTTTACGTACATAGAGGCTGTAATAACCTGTAAAATACATCGCAAAGGTTTTGTCATGTTTAGATGCATTTACACTGCTAAATGAATGTTTGTCACTAGTTTTTAACAAGTTTCCCGCCAAAATGTTAAGGGAGACAATCTGGGATGTGGGCTACCTCATGAACAGTGTCCTCGTTGTTTTAAAAGCTTCAACTCTCAGACTTCTCACAGAGAAGCTGCAAGCAGTCAATTTGACCCTTGACCCAGATATCACACTGACACATCGCAGATTCAGGAAGAACACTCTACCAGGAAGTAGAACTGATGCAAATGCATGCGACTATGTGAAGGAAAATGAACTCTTTAACATTTAAATGTGAGTTATTTTATATAATTACTTAAATATCTATGTTATAATTCATAAAATGTCAGTTATAATGATTTTAAATGATGCAGTTTCTTGTAGTAAGTAAAGGTCTTATTTTAGAAGGCATAGAAAATGAAACATTTATTCAAGTGTCTTTGAAAATCTACTTGACTGCAGCATACTAATCTGTGTTAACTTATGTTCCAAACATATACATCACTATAACTCATTTAATTCATCTGATTGACAAGCATAAATAACTTTATAACTCTATTCTGGAAGAAATTGTCATGTGATATATTTTAAAGCAGTAGTATAGACATACAAAATACAGATGCCTTTTTTTTTTACAATAATGCAAGTGTTTCTGAGAATTTGCATAACTATGCAGTATGATTTATAACAATTTCTATAAATATAATATTTTATTCTATTGTCAATAATGAGTATGAGTAAAATGCTCATATACAAGCAATTCAAGGTTTTTTTTGGAAGCTGTTGACTGCATTTACATGACAGAAAATAGATGCATCTTAATATATGTAATGTCTGAACCATATTAGCCAAAGTTTTTGATTTGAATGAATGTTAGAACTTATTTTTACATACTTTGAATAAATTAATATGTAAATATGCCTTCCTTTTTTTTTTTTTTTCTCTCTCTTTCACTCTCTCTCATTTCTCTCTCTCCTCTTGGTTCCTAATATCAAGATTATTTGAATGCTATTTGAATACAAGTGTATTATATTACATAGATGTATATAGTAGTATGAATAGTTTTTTAAAAAAAAAAGTTTATTTTAGTTTATATGATGCTGGTTTATCAAATGTGTAGTCTTGTCTTGCTAGATAATTGAATTGAAAGCTGTTAATTTGTTAAATATAACCAGTATTAAATTGATAAGGTGGTAGCTGAGGTACTGCTGCTTAGGGTAGGGGGTTAACTTGAGTGGTAAATACTACTCTAAGTTGGAGTTTTTAACTCCAGGCTGGATGCAAGGTTTAATCCATACATTATTTTCACTTGTTCATTGTTATATGTATATAGTTTTGACATCCACAATATATTTTGTACACTCATTGTCACTACAAACAAAATTGAATCCTATACAAAATCCCATAAGAGATTCAATAAATACAGCTATATTTAAAGGTACACCTAAAGGAGGAGATGTAACATTACTTATGTTGTTGTTTGTTATTTTGATCATAAGATTCTTAAGTTTTAAAAATGCCATCTTTAAAAGGAATTTCTTTAAACATTAATGGATTGAATAATCCGTGTAAAAGGGCAAGCCTAATAAGATACATTAATTTACATAAGGCCAACTTAATCTTCCTGCAAGAAACCCATCTCTTGAAAAAAGATATTGATAAACTAGCCACAAACAAATATACAGCATTGGTTAGTTCAGAGCACACTCAGAAAAAAAGAGGAGTGGCTATTTTATGGAATAAAAGTATGCCCATTCCTAAAACCATTAAGTCTTATCAGGATGACAAAGGAATGTTTTGTATGGTTACAGTACAAATTAATGGGAAGACTTACACTTTAATTAATGTATATTGGATACCTGGAATTGGTATTAATACAGTGAAACATCATCTTGATAAGATCATATCATTCTCTATAGGAGATATTATTTTAGCTGGTGACTTTAATTGTATACTACATGAAAGTGATACTACCACTATAGGAAAAAGAAGAATTACATCTAATGCAAAACATTTAAATGATTTTGCTAATTCTTATCATTTGAATGATATTAATAATCAGATTCAAAATCATTACCATATACCTTTTTTTCTAACAGATACAAAACTTATTCAAAAATAGATAGGGTCTTTATTTCTAACCAGATGGTAACAGATTTAATTAATTCCAAAATCATTTCTTGTCCTATATCTGATCATAATTCAATTGTTTTTGAATTCATGATAAAAATACTCATAATGTTCAGATCAAAAGGATACAAGGATACTTAACTCAACTAAAAGACTATAAAGATTATATACTTTCAGAAGTTAAACATTTTTTAGACATAAATAGTACTCCTGAAGTCTCCATTGTCTATGTTTGGGATGCCTTAAAATCATATCTATATGGACAAAGTATCAGATGGTATAATAATAAAAGGAAATCTTGGGATAAGGAATTGTTAGATATTCAAAGTAAATTAGACTCTTATATAAACATAATAATAAAGAAAATATTATGGACAAGAAAGTTATTGAAGAAATAAACAAACTAAATGAGAAATACAAAGAAATTTTAACTCATAAAGTTAAAATAACTTTAGAGAAATACAAGTTTTTGTCTTATTCAATAAGCCCCAAATACTTACATAGACTTAAAAATAAAACAAAAAGGTTGAATAAACAAAACCATATCAAAGAAATATTTTCTCTAAGGAAAAAGAAGAATGTTTCTAGTATATCAGAAGTACTAGATGAATTTAGAAATCACTTTCACAAAATTAACCATAATAACATTAACATGGAACCTAAAGATAAAATAAAGGAGTTTATAACCACAAACATGAATAAAAGCTTAATAAACAACAGATTAAACTATTGGACAAAAGTATTTCATATACAGAGGTTATTACACAAATAAATAAGCTTAAATCAAACAAAGCACCGGGTAATGATGGTATTATACCAGAGATATATAAAATCCTTTCTAAAAGTACATATTCATTAATACATAAGGTTTTTATTTTGGCCCAAACTGAGTTAATAACCCCCCCATCTTGGCAATATACATTTATTTCGCCAATTTTAAAACCTAATAAAGATCCAACTAGATGTACTTCATATCGGCCCATCTCATTACTTAATGTTGATTATAAAATGTTTGAGTATTTTTGCTGATAGATTGAAGACAATCATCCCCGGCATTATAGATATAGATCAGACAGGCTTCATTGTAAATAGAAATACTTTTGATAATATAAGAAGAACTTTAACATTAATTGATTTTGCAAATAGGAAAAAGAAAGATTTAACACTTATTAGTCTTGATATAAGTTCAGCATTTGATTCAGTAAGTTGGGACTATCTGTTTACCTTAGTGCACAAACTTCTCAGATGCATTTGTAAATCTAATTGAGCATTTATACAAAGGAACATTGGCTTATATTAAGGGAGGAACATATGTTTCACAAAAAATACCCATTTTAAAGGTACAAAACAAGGATGTCCACTTTCTCCACTATTATTCACTTTAGTAATGGAGCCTTGGGCTAATTTGATCAGAAACAGTACTGACATAGAGGGTTTTGAAATAGATGAAAATACAACATCCAAAATTCAACTTTTTGCAGATGATGTTCTAATTACATCAGCAGGATCTAATTCTTCTATGTAGTCTCTATTTGATAAAATGATGAATTTTAAAAGTATTTCTGGTTTAATATTCAATGAAGAAAAAACTAAAATACTACCTATATATACACGAAAAATATTCTCATTAGTGATTTTACTAAATATGTACCCAATTCAGGTCAGATAACTTATTTAGGTATAATACTATCTAAAGATATTAAATCTATTATATATAATAATTATAATACCTGTTTTCTTAATATACAAAATCTTTTTAATACCTGGAATAATATGTTTTTTACTATGGAGGAGAGACTTACAATTATTAAAATGATAATATTCCCCAAGATTTTATACTTAATACAATCAATAATACTTCCACCTACAAAAATAATTATCAAGAAACTGAATACACTAATGTTAAATTTCCTATGGGCACCTAATAGACCTAGGATTGCATTAAAGAAATATACTAATAGCTGGTCTCAAGGGGGTATTTCTTTTCCAGACTTTAATTTATATATACTATCTCTTCTATTGTAAAAGTTATTACTTTATTAATAGATCAGTCATATGTCACAAAATGGAAAGATTATTGGGAGCTAATTAGTATGCACTTCATGAAAATCTCCTTAACACATAAAAATATGATTGTAAATAACTCCATGTTATGGTTGCTAAAGGAATTTTGTACTTCACCTATTACACCTAAACATATGGTTTGTTACTCATTAAATATTATTATTAGCTATCGTAACTTTATATTCATGCACCCTAAGTATAGGGAATGGAATTTTATTATATTCCTATAATGTATACTCAGGGTATGCTTTTGTCATCTACTTCTGAAGGAACTCATTTAGCTATAGATAATGATCTAAAGTACTGGTATCAGTTGATATCTGATAATAAAGTTAAAAATCTAGATTTCTTAAAACAAGAATTTGATCTAAGAGAAACTTGCTGGTTAGAGGTTCAGACCTTTAGACAACATCTCATTAATAAAATAGATCTAATGTCTATAACAGTTAAAGAATCTATTCCAACACTGATTGATTACTTGATATTAAATTTACAACATAAAGTTTCTGATAATTTTATGTATGTATGAAAGTTTACCTTTATCAGACAAGAAACTTTTTACAGTGTAGATACATACTGGAATTACTTCACTTCTATTAATGGGGACCCACCAAATCAACAAGATAAACAATATATATTGGAATCTGCCTATAGAACTACGCCTTCCATTGTCTGGAGACTTTATACATGGAAATTTTTACATAGATCTTTTTATACACCTTTGATGATGAATAAAATAAATAAAGATAATCTATGTAAGAGATGTAATGTAGAAATTAATGCTGACTGGGCTCATATGTTTTATGACTGTATAAAATTGAAAGAATACTGGAAGTCAATTAATAAATTTTTGCAGGCTCTTTTACAGATAATTTCATTATTTCTAAATCTCTTATATTATTCAACACACCTGTACCTCAAAGTGTTGAAAAGGTTAAGCTTCCCTTGTTATGGTCTATTCTAGCAGTGGCTAGGAAAATAATAACCAGAAATTGGATTTCAGATACACCTCCTTCATTCAATGAATTTAAAAATGTTATGAATATAGTGTGCCATATGGAAATAAACACAATTAGGTCAAGAACAACTAGAAAAACATCTTATTATATTGTATGGGATAATTTACAAAATTTGTTAAAAAAATCCTAATTTCAATAGCATGGTATTTTAGTTTAATTGATCTGATTGTAGTGGATGTCTTGTAAATACTTTAGTTGTTTTGTTGAATGCTATAATCATATCTATTTTTAATTACTTGTATAAAATTGTTATGATATTTCTCTTGTATGTTAAAACAATAAACCTGTTTTGAAAAAAAAAGAAGTGATCCTTATGGTGAACATACTACAGCTGTGTGAGTTTACCTATCATAACATTAAATGTCAAAGTTATATGATCATTACTCCCAGCAGTCTTCCCTCCTTTCCCCTTCAGCCACTTGCCCTTTCCATGTGTTGTGTCTAGTTAGCATTGTACAAGTTTCAGGTGAGAATTTATGTAGTCATTATACAGCACAAGGTTAAGCTGTAGTGTGTGATATTTTTGGTAACCATTTGAAATGTCAGGGCCCACTGGCTTATAACATTCAAAATTTCAACAATGGTAAGCATATCGGCTTACCTTCCCTTTCCTATGACCTAATTTGTAGCAGTTACGAAACTGGACCAGTGATGCACTCCTGTCATCTCCCATAACCCTGCCCATTTACTCCCCACCTGGTGCCTTCGTTCTGCCAATTTACTATGCTTTTCTGTTTAAAAAAAAGCCTATTGTAGTAGAGAGTCGATTATCTGAACTAAATGGAACATAATTTAGATAAACATAATTGAACTAGATAAAAAAAACTTCTAAAAATGCTTTTGATGAACATTAAACAAGAAAAATAAAACAAATTTACTGTTAAGTACAAAATGGTACTGTATATGGCTAGGCGTAAAATGGCACTTGGCTAGTACTGTACTAATCTTTGAACCTTCTCCATTTGGATTTAATTTAAATCTTATTTCAAATTTTACAGCACAAACACTGATAGATATTTGCTAAGCAAAGCAATACAGTGTCACAATGAAAACACTCACTTCCATTGAAAGAGCATTGAAACTCTCAAAGAAAATGCATCTGACCAATGGCAGATAAAGTTTACCTTTGGGCTGTTTTCAATCATAGGCCCCTTGCACATTTTTAGGACCATGCATTCATGAATACACCTTCTTGATTGTATTAAATTATATTCTCATATAATACAGCACTAAGTTAGAGCGTTTTAAAATTGTCATTTCCAGTAAGCAATGAAACAAAATGTATAAACCAAGAATGAAAAAAATGCCCAGTTCAGAACATTTTGTCAGTAAAAGTCTATTCAAACTTTTGTCATTACAGTCGACCAATATCAGTCAATGCGCAATATCTACAGAAGTAAAGGTCATCTGAATAATCCTGCATTAGAGAGATCTGTAACTGAGGACTTGAGCATCCACTCCCTTCAAAGTACAGCACAGTACAATACTGTGGGAGTAGAACTCACAGCCTTTTGCATCAAAAGCAAGTGCACTACCTTTTGTGCTACTAACAATGCTTTTAAATATTTTAGCACAGTAGTGATTATCATTTGCTAAACAGCTGTACATTGTAAACAGACTTGACATAAGCAGCACTAAACTTCTCTTCCTCTGAAGCTCTCAGCTCCTTGTAGAATGCACTTGACACTCAACCATATCTGTCAATTTTGTAGCACAAGAAATCTGGAGAAAGCCAAATTTTATTTTGGGGGGGGGGGCAAAGGATCAAAACCAGGGACACATTTTAAATATTGCTTGTACATAATCTTAGAAAGTTGCTAGAATAAAAGGTTTTGTCTTACTGTACCATGCATTTCCTGAAAGATGGTCAGAAGCCTTCCCATCCCCAAAACAGCTTTATAAAAAGCAGTTTCTCAGTGATGGTAGGGGTAGAGAACTCAGGCTCTTGTTTCTTGTGCCTAAAGTACAGGGTTTGAGCCTGTTGGAGGGACAGATTTGTGTCGCAGAGACTCCACTTTTCTCTTGGATAGACTCCCTCTTCACATCAAGCAGAGTCATTATCCCTTTTTAAGCACAACCTGGATAACTGGATGAGGAACAGAAAATGCACCCCTGGGGTTCCACCTGTGTCCCTGCTGGACAGGGGCATCAGGTGCTGACTTGTCAGAACATGGTATAAATTCTTGGCTAGGCTTGTAAGGGCCTCAGAGCCAATAGCCTAGTAATTTATGATCCTACGATCCTGTAATAGAACTTAACCACAAGTTATCCCTAATTGGGGCATTTTACACACACCACACACACCCACACACCCCTACTTGTTGTTGCAGACATGATTGTGTGCAGTAGCAACAAATAGCTAAATTCCCATTCCCTTCAGAAACAATACAGACATGATTCCGTGCAGCAGCAATGAAAATTTCCCTTCAGAAGCAATTAATATTAAATTCCACGCAGTAGGAAAGTGAACAATGCATGTACAGATAATTCCGAGATGCACAACACATGTACAGATGCAGTGGCTGGTTCAGATAATTCTGAGATGCACAGCACATTTACAGATGCAATGGCTGGTTCAGATAGTCCTTGGGACAGTTATCTACAGCCAGTAGGCTGGATTTGGCCCAGAAACCATGCAATACCCAGGGCTGTGCAAGATTCATGTAGCTTGCATGTGAACAATTGCAAAACAGACTATGCTTGGTGGCGGAGGGGTGGGGGTGGGTGATGATAATATGGAAGAAATGAAAATTTAGGGGGAAAGAGAATATCTTAATTTCACAACAGACTATGGAAGGCACACCGAAGGTTTCAGAGCTACATAATGAAGTGAGTAAAAAAAAAAAAAAAAAAAAGTGTCAGTATTATTTTGTAGTTATACTATGGAAGCCAAAATCAATATGATTTGCAAAGAATAAGTATAGTTGAACATGGCTGTCTGTGTATGACCTGCACAGGTTAACTGAACACTTGGCTTATAGAGACTGGGACATCACATTACAAATTTATACATGCCTTGCCTCCTTGCTTGGTGAAAGTATACAGAAGAGGTGCTCATCATATAAAAAATGAATGGATTGTATCAAACTGGGAGCAACTTTTTCTCATAATGGAGTTTTATTTTTCTGCATGCAAAATGATCCCTGTTTTGCAAATTATTAGTAGATAGTTTTTTTTCTTTTCACCTGGCATTTGACCTTTGTCACCATCTCACTGCTCTGTTGATTTCTTCATGCCCTTCAAGCAAGAACCTTTCTGCCCATTCATTCCCCAAAAGGCAAAAGCTGAGCACCTGGAGTGGTGCCATCCATGGTGACACCAGAGGGTTTCTGGCTTGACCCTTTACCTGTTCATTCCCAGTGATATCTGTGGTCAGACAGCATTGTGCAGGATATTCTCTTAATTCTGTGAGTGACATAAGCCCACAGAGTCCCTTCAGGCAATCACTGTGATTGGCTTTCTGGTCTTCACTGAGGTGTTTGAATGGCACATGTGGTCCGAGAAATGCACCCTTCATTTTCCAGACTGAGCGATGTAAGCAAGCTCATTCTCTCCATTCCTTACCTGCCCATCTGTAGCTCCTCCAGTCTCCAGTACCCAGGCAATTAATGCTGGGTCACAGTCCTGTCTCTCTCCCAGAGTGCCATGAAGCTGAAAAGGTTAGGTTTGCACGACCTATCACATTACTTTCTTTAGGACTTTTGTCTCATTGGGTCTTTCATCTTACTGACCATTTCATTTATTTTCAGACATTTAGCTCAGGAAAATTATATACATGCTTTTCTTTTCTTCATATCATAAAGCAAATATTTGTTAACATTGGGTGGCATCTGTGATGAGTAGAAGTTCTTTTCCTGGAAAACCAGCTGGATAATTTTGCTAACATTTAATATCGATTGCAAATAGAATAATTCAAACTTCAAAGACCGGAAATATAAAACTGCAGCCTGGTAACAGTACTAAATGAGATATGATTCAGTATAATTGTTAGCTTTTACAAAACATCTGTGGTTGTATACTGTCTCTAGCTAAAAAATGTAAGATGTCATTGTGTGCTTAGAATATAGCCAAGAATGTGCACCAGAGATAGTTACCGAAATAGATGTATACTTAATGCTTTCAACTGATTTTAAAGCAAGTGTTAATTCAAAGATTTACATCTGAAATGAATGGAAAAGATTTTGAAGGTCTGACAAATAACCAAAAATTGCAGTAGTAATTATATTGATAAGGTAGATTTGGACAGAAGAAAAAAACAAATTGGTAACCATTTGAAATATCAGGACCCTCTTTGGCAAGTCCCATAATGCTGAGAATGAATGGCTGTAAAAATGGACCTGCATATATTAAGTTTGAGATGGCCAATTCTGGGAATATTCCCTTTTCTTTCTCAAAAAAAAAAAGATTAAAGGAGAATAGCCATGTTTGATATTCAGTCTTTTCCGGCATTTTTGGTGTTTTTTGTCACATTTGCAATCAGTATTACAAGTTCTGACATTTCAGTAAGGGGTCAGAAATTTCTGCTTTTGACCATATTTTTTTTATTTTTATTTATTTTATATTTATTTATTTTATTTGTTTACCAGGAAAGTCTGACTTGGTGGTTACCCATTTTCAGCAGAGGCCCAGGAAGAAAAGCTTCACAATACAACAAGTTGTAACATAGATATAACAGACTGAAAAGAAAACTAATATAAAAATCTGTAAAGTGGTAGGTATAAAGGAGTTTTCATGAGATATGCAATGAATTTACAATAATTATCAAGTAGATGGACAGTTCACTGAAGCCAACATATAAACCATGGTTTAGTAAAAGTTTACAACCTAGTGCGGACAGATATGATCTTTAACACTGAAGTATCCATGGAACCAGTTGCAAGCGATGCATCTGAGATGTAAAAAAATGTAGATGAAGTGTAATACTATATTAGTGGATAACGCACCCACACAGAAGCACTCATATTTTCATTGTGTTAGGAAGTTGTTTAATGCCAGTGAGGATTCAAGAAAAGAGGCTTGAAGGAAATGTCGTAAGAGTCTTGTTTATGAAGTGTGCCAATGGAAATGTGAATAAAGATGCAGCTGATAAAGTTAAAATGCAGAAAAAAATCAGAGGGCAAGTGGAATACATAAATTTAGTATGACGGACAGTAAAACTGAATCAGAGGAAAAGGGAAGTAACTCAAAACTTGGGCAGAGAAGGGGATTGCTATTACTCTGGATTCCAGATGTGCTTCCCTTGAAAAATCTTTGCCTTTTTCTTCTGAATTTTATCCTCTAAATTATCTTTATTGTAGACAGATTGCAAAGTTACTGATGATTTAATACACTGCTTAATCAACTGTCCAGTGCTGCTAATGTAATTGATACACATCAAAATGTCAATTTACTGAAAAAAATTCTCATCGGTTAATGATCATATTGGTTAATGGAGGCATAGATATCTTTCAGAACCAGGATATACTCTTATGGATCTTAAGCACAAAAGATGTTCTAAAATTGACTATTGTTTTCTTCTGCCGTGTAATGTGTTTGGTATAACAAAATGTGGCTACACCTTCAAACATGTAAAAAGTGACTGATGTATGTGAAATGATCATGTCCCTTTAGCATGAAAATGGAATGGATTAGCTAGTTCTTTGACAGCTACTGTTAGTATAAATGTAAGTAGCCTGGAAGGCTAGAATCAGGAAGTAATTTCCTCATTTGGAGGTTCAGCATGAGGTACGCAGTGGCTTGCCCAGTAATGTAAGAGGTGTGAAGTTCATTAGCCCTGTCTGAGGGTTTTAGTTGATTTAGTCTGGTGGAGTGACCTTTTGGAGCAGATCTGGAATAAAGGCCTGCAGCTGTGGACTACTATACTTAGCCTGCTTGTTAAAAACTGAGAGAGACTGTGTGTGAACAATATAAAAGAAGTGGTAATGCTTCAAGGACTGAAATCTTGCTTGCAGGCTACTGTGAACAATATTGTAGATCATGTAGTTTTGTGGAGACATGGCTCTTCAGTCTGACATGTAGTGCAGTTGACAAAAGCAGTGGGACAGGGTTTGATGCTTCCATATACATTTACCTCCTGTGACTCTGAGCTAGTCACTTAGTGTTCCCAGTTTGTCTAGTGGGAGTATCCGGTCAAACAAATGGATACAATAAATGAAAATATCCTACCTTTTTATTTCTGTAGTAGTAAAATGGCCTCTGAAGATGCATTAGAAGGCACATTCCAAGATCCATTTATCCTACCCCCAGGCCAAGTTGGAGAGGTGTATACCAACAGCCCCTCACAAAAGGGTAAACCAAGGCTTGTTCTTTATGGCTACATATGTGATGTGAAAAAGATGGAGAGACGCACATATTGATGCTTTCTACAGAGGGAAAAATAATTTTTGCCATGGGGTGGGTGGGTAACTATACCTGCACATGGAGGAGAAGTTAGTGCACTCCATGGAACATGACAATGCCACAAACCCAACAGTGCAGGCAACAACAAAGATGATTGAGTTAGTGGACTTCATGAAACATGACCATGTCATAGAACCAAAAGCACAGGCAGCAGCAAAGGTGAGTATATTCTTGAATGTGGCCATACATCTAGGGATCTACCATGCAAGGTGGTACACGATGCACTATGAGAAGTTCCACAAGAAGTGATGGAGAGCCTTCCATCCAGCAAAGCATTATGGCAAGTTATATCCAAGCAAGGCATTTCACTACATCCACACATCCAAAAAGCACTCTCAACACCTTGAGAGATTTCAAGCCGGAGTATCTTCCCCTTCAGGGAAGATGAATTTCTATTTCTTGCTAATGACACAATAGTGAAGGGATTAACAGTACCTCTCCTGACAACATCCCTAAACATAGAAAATATGCATTGCTCACAGCTTGTCTTGATCAGTGGTAAATTTCCAACCCCCAAGTAAAGTATATAAGCGGCTGTACTCTACATGGATATGTGGGCAGAAAGAATAATCACAAGCTGCTGCCACTTGCATTTGCCCTGATGAAAACCAAGGCCTGTCATGGGTATGATATCCTATTTAAAATGATGCATGACATGGTGGAAGACCAGGAGCTCATTATGCAACCAACCTACGTTTTAAACGATTTTGAGAGGGCAGCCATTCAAAGTATACAGATACCATTCCCTAATTCACAGCACATGGGTTGTAACTTCCATCGCTCAAATACAACAGTCTCATCTTGCAAGATTTGTAATGAAGTATAGTACAGAACCAGCCTTTGCAATGTGTATGAAGGAGCTATTGGCCCTTAAGTTTACTTTCTGCTGATGGCTTTACCAAGAGCATTTGACCATCTGTATGCCAGGACACCCCCAGAAGAAGTACCAGTGTTAAAGTATGTCGAGCAACTATGTCCATTGACTATTGAAGTAGGAAGAACTATAATGCCTCCACAGTATCCCCATAAATTCTGGAACATTTATGACCAGGTTAAGGCAGGTCATCACAAAGCACAGTTGACTCATGGCACAGGAGACAAAGTTCACAATTTAGTCGAAAGTCTGTTTCCATATCAACCTTATTGCAAACCCTGCAAGAGAAGCAAAACTGTGTAAATGACAGAAGATAAGCAATCAGGAGAGGTGTGCCCAGGTCACCACCAAGGAAATAGTACACCCGACAGCATGAATGCCAAAAAGAACTAGTGCAACAGTATGCAACCAGTGCCCTGGATTACCACCTACACACTGCAGCACAGCCGCTATCCATGTAGCTGTTGTACAGCATCATTAAATAATTGAAACCCACTGTAAGCCATTGCCCACAAACTGTCAAACTGGAAAGTGCATATGATATGAACTACAACATCCTGTACTATACACATCTAGGTTGCTTCCAAATTCAATGCATGTGTATGTATGTATGTATTTATATATATATATATATATATATATATATATATATATATATATAATAGAACATTATAACTCTGGAATAAACACCTGTTCACATACGTATATGACCACACCAGTTGTACAGCATGTAATAGGTGTCACAGTGTCTGTAATAAGTGATACATACCTTCACAACATGGCAGTGTATGTGGTTTCCTTTTTTCACGGCAGTATTCCAAGAGAATGTGTGTAATACATGACATCATCCATCATTGCAACTGTAGCCATTCTGCAACACATTAGGCAGCAGTCTGTAGTCCTTCTGGTCATCACAGAACAGTTAACATACTCTCCAGCATCATATAACGTTATGTACGTCTACAGTAGTACCAACAATAATGAGCATCTTTTTTCTAAGACATCTGTTTGCAAGCCAAATGGAAATATGCTGTTTCATAGACACATGGATAACATATTTAGTTCTATATGCATGACTTTGTTAGTTGTGTGAAATCCAGTCATTGCAGAGCCTTATGTGATCTTATCTATTCCTGTGTTTGCATAGACAGCATCAGGCATAACTTGCAATCTTTAAGTGCAGGAATTCTGGTATAAGCCATGCATAATGGGTTCACTTACTGTTAAATTCATGTACATAATAGTGCTGTTACATATTCCAAAAAGTGACAGTATAACTGTGTTTGTCTTGGAGAAGCATGTTCTGCAGTCTCTGCATTGTGTAATCAGCATGCTTATTTCACTTCCATGTCTGTAACCTTTTAATGGAAAAAAAATCTGGACAAAGCCAATATAATAGGGGTAGGATTCCAGTTGGTGCACTTAGTAATGTCAAAAATTGCTGAGCTAGCATTTTTTGTGTTAGTCTGCATTTTGTGAAAGATATGTAGTTTGCGGCTCAATTGTCTCATTATTTACTGTTTTACTCTTCAGCATTTTGACAGAAATCCAGTCATTGCTTGTGGAAAATAAACATGATGTAAACATGAGGAAAGTCCATGAATATCTGCACTGTTGAGAATTATCCTTCCATAATAGAGGTTATAAGCCCTCTATACTCTGCACCAATCTGGACCATAATGTAGTATAATGCCCCATTCGGCATGAACCGTACAAAGCACCTGCATCAATTAGAGACCACAGATGTTTCTAACAAAGAAGATTAATACACTCCAGCACATGCCGTACACAGACCAACTAAAGTCCCTGTCACTATACTCTGTATCGTATAGACTTTTTAGGGCTGGCTTATGCCTGTCTTAGAGTAATCTAAGGCTAATGAACTTGCTGCACATCTGTAAATCAAGCAGGACTAGGGCTACCCATTCCATGGACCTAAATATGGGCTTCGACTTAAGTAGGACACACTGGAGGGACAGATTTATCTCCCAGTGACATCCACGTCTTTGGAACAGGCTACCAGTTCATGTGAAACAGAGCACCTCTATGACACTGTGGAACCTGAATGAGTGGATGGGGCACCATAAATTCTTACCAGGAATAGCACACACATCCCTCCTGGACATGGACAGTCATTACAATCTTTAGTATTGACTAGCATTTGTATGGTATTACATTGTGATGAAACAGGTAGGCTTCAAATGACCTTTGGGTCGATAGCCTAGTAATCTCCTATTATCCTACATTTAAAGAATAGAAAGGGGTTCAAGCCCTGATGGTCTCTGGCATCTCTTACAGTATTAGTTTTCATCCTTGTCAAGTGAGCCCTGATATGCAAGTATAGTAACAGTAACATACGAAATTGGATAGTAGCATGCAGTCATTGTGACAAAGAAATATCCCCCTCACAGATGGAGAAGTCCAAGTAGTCCTAGGAAAATACTTCTAGCCTGTGGCTGTACACTCTAGCCTTTTTATGATGTCATGTTTGCTCTTCCCACTCTACCGGCTCACTCCGCTCCCCTATCCTGCTCCCATTTCTCACCCGCCCCTAGCACCTCTACTCTTATAAGCTAATACACCACACCCACTTCCTTTCACACCCAATCAACTAATCCCTAACCTAAATCAAGCCACCTCTCCTAGTTCAACACTTTACTGTAACTCCACCCCCCTGACACCACCACAAGTATATCCCAAGCCCACCCCTATCTGATATTCAATACAAACACCATGCCCACCAAACCTGCCATATTATTAACTGAACTACTAATACTTAGCATATATCTCACCAGGCCTCTGTATGTCAATCACTCTCCTCCATTTCATACTACTACCTCAATCCAAATACAGCATGCACACTCCCAAACTTACATATCCCCTAACCTCTTCTTCCTCGACAATACTATGCTCTTCCCCTATAGACTTGTATCTTACCCCAACAATACCTTTCTCATCAATAATACCTCTATCTCAAATCTTATAACCCATTATCTTGAAACTAAGCTGTTCAAATACCTACTCTCCCACATTCGACATTTAATCTCTATTCTTCTCTCTGGTGACATACACCCAAACCCCGGCCCCTCTCCTTCACACAGTTCTACCTCCCCATCCCACCCACACTACTTAGCAGGTAGGTCTGAATACCTCACATCTCTTAACACCCAAAGCATCTGCAACAAAATCCCTAACCTCCACTCCTGGCTTCTCTACAATCAACCAGACACTCTATCCATTTCTGAAACCTGATTGAAACCCCACATCAAAGACTCAGAATTATTCCTCCCAACTACCGTATTTGAAAAGATAGAACATGTAAGAAAGGGGGAGGTGTCACTCTCCTTTACTCCTCATCCCTCCTAGTGACCCCCTACTCCAAACCCATCCCTACATAGCCCCCTCAGAAATAATGTCCACATCCTCGAGGACATTCTCTCCTGGTTCACTACTAACATTACTAATGAAACTATTATCCTAGGTGGTGATAATATTAACTGGACCACAATTCACTCTCCAAACACCTCCCTATCAATAAATATATAACTTCACTCAACTTATTACCTCAACAATTAAACCATCCAAAGACTTCCACCATGGGAGCACCTTAGATTGGATTCTTGTTTCACATCCTCCCTATATCACTGACAATGGCACCCTTCCTGACCCACTAGGTGACCATTTCCCCATTTTTGCCCATCGTCTTCCCTCTTCCTTACATCAAACCCACACCTATACCTCTACGCGGTGCCTGAAAAACTTCAGCCCCAATGAATTCTCAAATGCACTAAAAAGAGTAAACTGGAACCCACTAAAATCTTTATCCCTTGATAATGCCATTTCCTACTTCAATACAACCTTTGTAGGCTTGCTAAACTCCTTTGCCACCTGGAAAACAAAATGCACAAAAAGCAACCCTGTGTCCCATGGTTAACTAAGAATACTTTGCTCATCATGCGACTCTGAGATGAAGCTTGGAAATGCTACCATAAACCTATAATTAACACCACCATAAACAAATGCAAAATACTTTGCAACAAAGTAAAGAAACTTATGATCTCAGACCGCAAATCCTATTTTTCAACACTCCAAACCAACCACAACGCTAACCCTAAAAAGTTCTGGGATGGAATCTCCTCTTCTTAACCCAGGCAAAAAAGAAAACCCCTGCCCTGATCCTAATGCCTCCCACCTGAATTTAGCATCCCAATTTAATTCATTTTTTTATTGACTCCATAGCCAAACTAATATCATCCTTTACTAACAACACTGCTTCCCCACTCCCACAACCACATCCACACATTCCTCCTGCCCCTAGTAAGTCCAGCCCCCAACCGCCTCCCTTCTCCATGAATCCTATCCCCATATGTACTGTAAAAAAAAACTACTCCAAAACATGAAACCATGTTCTAATGCTCCTGACGAGATACCCTCCTACTTCCTAAAAATCACAGCAGAAGCCATTGCCCTCCCTATTTGTGTTCTAATCAGTAGGTCAATTTCTGAATGCTATGTTCCCCAACTGTGGAAAAAGACCTTTATTATTGCACTCCATAAAGGTGGCAACAACAATATCATCCCAAACTTCAGACCTATTGCCATCTTAACCCCTATTTCTAAACTTCTTGAAAAATGCATCCACCAACTTCTACCCTATCTCTTAAATAACCTTTTCACTCCCACTCAGCATGGATTCTGACCAGGCCATAGTACCTCCACTGCTCTTCTGTCCTTCTTCGCAATCATCATCAAGGCCTGTGACACTGGTCATACTGTATCCACCCTCCTGTTAGACCTTTCAAAGGCTTTTGACACCATCTCACACAACCTTCTCATTGACAAACTCTCTAAACTAAAGCTATCCACCTCCACTATCGAATGAGTCACCAGTTACCTATCAAACAGGTAACAAACAGTCAAGTGGAAAAAAGTGATTTCACCTTTCCTAGACACTCCCACAGGTGTCCCCCAAGGATCAATTTTAGGTCCCCTTCTGTTCAATATCTTTATAACTGACTTCTATCTTGCCATCCCTAATGCTAAACTCATCCAATACACCGACTCGACAATAATCTGCTCTGCCACCTCTACTACTTCATTTATAAAATTAACTCGGGAAGCCTTCTCTTCTACTGAACAATGGATGCTAGACAACCATCTGGCAACTCAATACTACCAAGACTAAATTAATGATATTTACCCCTTCTAAAACCACCACCTTAGATAAAAACTCATTATACAACTCTCAAAATTGTATCCACTGCAAAACTTTTAGGAATTCTCCGTGGTGATCAGCTAAAGTTTGATAGTCACCTGCAAGTTAATATAAAAAAAAAACACAAAAAAATTAGGCATGCTTTACCATCATAACTGTTGTACCTCTCCCCCTACTAGACATGTACTCACTGCTACTTACCTAATCCCTTCCCTTCTATATGGTGCCTCTAACCGTACTAATCTGCACTCTTCCCTCAAATCAAAACTCTCCTCCTGTTACTACAAAATGTCTAAATTTGCAACTGGCCATAGATCCACTATCCACCACTGTATTTCCCTATATCAACTGGACTGGCTTGAGCTACCCCACTATCTCACCTATACCCAACTTATCCAAGTACACAAACTTATTTTCAGCCCCTCTGTCTGCCCCTCCCTTGCCTCAACCTTCAAAATCCATCTTCCTGACCGATGTCTCAGATCTAACTCTCAGAATCTAATAGAACTCCATAAACCTTCCCGTCCTCCAGGCAAGCACCTCCTATCCTTCTCCCTAGTACACCATTGAAATTCTCTTCCACCTCTCATTCGTACCACTAACAGACTCTCTGCCTTCAAAACCCTACTTCACTCATACCTAACTTCACGATGGGAATGCTCTTGCTCCCATCCTACATAATTTCCTTACCTTAACTACTCTCCACAAACTAATAAATCTGTAAATAGCTCCCTACAGTCTAACTACTCCTAATAACTGTAGGAACTACCATATTTTACAGGAAGTGTAACTCTTTTGTAATGAAATTCAATGCATTACTCTAACTAGCACCTCATGGGAACTTCTTACTTATGTTTTTAAGTTCTCTCTTATTCATGCGATTTGTTATCTTGTATAATTGAGAATTCTTGCATTTATATTTATCTTCACATTTCATGTATTATGTTATTGTGTATTCTTATGACTCTTGCATCTATAGTGTATCTTGTATTTCATGTATTTTTCTGGAGCTTTTCTCCCCAGGGCTCCATTGAAAACGGGCTCTTAGTGGCCCAATTGGACTGTCCTGGCAAACTGCAAATAAATAAAATAAAAAAAAATGTTAATAAAATGTTTCGCCATTTTAAAGCAGTATCAAAGGGGAATCCATAGACACAGTGTGGCAGGCAGATAAACTTGATAAAATAATGGGAAAACAACAGCTTGATATGTTCATTCACTGTGGGAGGAGGATAAGATAGTAATACTTCCTTTACAGTTTCAGGATCAAAACCAGGAGAAGGGAACTACTACAGAAGCTACAAAGGAATTATAATCTATTTGTGGTTAAACAGGATCTTGGTATTAGTATAGGCCTGCCTTAAAAATATGGCAACTGAAAACTAATACTGTTAAGAGATATCATCATAGGAATTATGAACTGAGAGAAGATTCTGAAGTGGCTATCTGCACCACATAGAGATCTTCACAGGGTCTTAACAGATGCAGTAAAACAGAAGAAGAAAAAGAAGGAAATGGAAAAAGTAGTACAGGTAAGGGAGAATCCTCGGATCAAAGGGGATACTAAAAGTGAGATAGGTGGAAAATGCACAGTTCCAAATTTGTCACTTAAATTTAATAAATAACTTAGCACCATTGAATGGCGCACCATGAAGGTTATCCCACTCCGCAAAGGGGGAGCCACGACAGACCCTGGGAACTACCGCCCCATTAGCCTGATGAGCCTGGTCTGCAAGGCCATGGAATGTATCATCATGGAACTCATAAACAAAGGCATTGGTAATCTCCAAACTCTGGACCCAACCCAGTTCGGTTTTGTAAAAGGCAGATCATGTCTCCTAAACCTGATAGACTTATTTGAAGCAGTCACCAAAGCCATTGATGAGGGTAAGGTGGTTCACGCAGCCTATGTAGATCTCGCCAAGGCTTTTGATACCATCCCCCACTCTGGAATTATAGATAAACTCATTAAACTAGGTATAAATCCCTGTGTCACAAGATGGGTTGCCAACTGGCTCATGGACAGAACCCACACTGTGAAAGTAGCAGAATCCAAATCCGACTTCAGACCACTGACAAGTGGAGTACCACAGGGTTCAGTCCTGGGTCCTCTCCTGTTTGGTATCTACTTCTCTGAAGTACAGGCTAACACAGAAGGTCTTTGTCTAATGAAGTTTGCAGATGACTGCAAACTGGGAGCCATAATCGAAACTCCTAACGATGTGGGCACCCTACAAAAGGGGCTCATTGAGACAGATGCTTGGTGTCAAAGCCATAGCCTGAAGCTCAGTGACAAAAAGTGCATTGTCATCCCCTTTGTAAAAACTCTGTATCCATGAACTACCACATAGGTGGTAGTCTACTTAACACCGAAAGTGTGATGAGACCTTGAGAAACAGGTGGACAGTAGTCTCTCCTTTGATAATCACATTGCCACAGTGGTCTGGAAATCCTTCTACATGGCACACTTCATCAAAAACGGTTTCTCATCCAGAAAAAGAGGCCATTGTTCCCCTCAACGCATCACTCAGACCCATTATAGAGTACTTGCGCCCCTTTTGGTATGTACCTCACAAGACATCTACAACAACTGGAGACGCCACAGAAATACCTCACAAAGAGGATTACTGGCCTGAAACGGATAACCTACGCAGACAGTCTCAAAAAAACTCTAGCTTTACTCAATCACATATCGCTTGCTCAGAGGCGATCTCTGCATAACATACAAAGCTATGTCAAACCCAGAGCTGTTGGACATGCTCCACTAAAAGAAATCCCAATCCCTCTGAACTACATGCTGTAGGGACCTAAACCTTGTCACCACAATAAACAGAACATGCTGGAGGGATAGATTCCTGTCTCAGACGCATCCCATACTCTGGAATAGACTACCTGTCTATGTCAGAGAACGCTCCTCATTAGCACTGTTAAAGAAAAATCTTGATTGGATGGGAAATGGGAAATTCAACCCAGGGATCACTTCTGTGGCTCTGCTCGACAGGGGCACAGGAAAATAATTTTCTTGGGTGGCGAAAGCCAGGGAACCTTTTTGGCTAGGCTTATATAGGCCCTAGGGCCAATAGCCTAGTACCTACCTATGAAGCTATGAACCTATGTTGATGCCTAGCAAAAACTCAAGTAGACTTTTAAGCTATAGATATCCGTAGGTAAGGAAAGAAGGAAAACTGAGGATAGATGCTGTTCTGATGCATTCTTTGCAGAGGGAGAGCAGTACAGAGAAGGAAAACTGAAATGTTTGCCACTTATACCACTACACATGAAGAGCAACCTAAAAGATGTATGGTAGGAAAAGCTAGTGAAGTTTAGAAGAAATTTCTAGGGATTCTCAAATTTCCCGGAAATGATCTAACAGGTTAAGTTTGAACCTGAAAAATATGTTCACTCAAGTTTGTTTCTTTGTGTCTTTCGGCTTATCCCGGTTAGGGGTCCCCACAGCGGAACTCCGGACCGCTAATGATTGGTAGTGGATTTTTATGTACCGGGTTACCAGCCCTGACACACAACCTTTAACGAAGGCAAGCCCCATTCACGTATGCCTCCACACAGAAGATGCTCTAGTTGAGAATCGAACGGGACAACGTCTTGCTATGAGGCAACAACACTACCGCAGCACCACCAAGTGTGAATAAATTTATACAAATGGTATATTATTTTCCAATTACAAGTTTTGCAGATTTGTGGGGTATAAAATATAACAGACAGACCATCACGCACTTTTATGCAGCTACAGTTCCAAAAGAACCACATTTGCATTACACAAGTTACTGAAAATATCTTTTTTTCTCTCCCTGTGTGTGTGTGTGTATGTGTATATCTATATATATATATATATATATATATATATCTATCTCTATCTCTATATCTATATATATATATATATATATATATTATATAAAATATAGATATATAGATGTGTATATCTATC